>NC_091482.1:13782048-13922088 GCF_036971445.1 Narcine bancroftii
CTTGCAGGTTTCTCTTTGGATTAAAATGATGTGCATATCAGTATTAATTTGTTTCTATTGTGACCTAATCATCCTACCATCCTATCAAAGAGCATTAGTTTACAAGATATCAAGCCTGTGCCCTCTTGTTGATTTCAATGTATGTTCTAATATTTGTCTGGTATTTTGTCATAATACTACGTGAAGATGTGCTGCGTTTATGGAATCTCTAATAATGGACAATTATATGGTTAGATACTGAGATAGGATTGTAGCAAACACAAACATCTGCTTCACAAAACAATCTGCTGAAGGAACTCAGCAGGCCAAACAGCATCAGTGGGAGGAAAAAAATGGTCAATGTTTTGGGATGGGTTCATTGTTTTCTCCCACTGATGCTTCTCGACTTGCTAAGTCCCTCCCACAGACTGTTTATTGTGCTCCAGATTCCAGCCTCTGCAGTCTCCCCCTTCTCTACAAATATCTGCTTTCTTTCATTCACATTTTGTTTCCTTCAACTCTTTCCAGACCCTGATCATGAGTACGAAGGCCGTGAAAAATTGCTATTCCATCAATTAATGCTGCGGGAGATGAGTGACAATGTCCAGCATCTGAAGGACCTGGAAGATGGGGAGCTGAAGAGCTCCAAAGACCCCTCGCCATTGGTCCATAAGATTTTAAAAATTCTGTTCCATCTTGTGAAACCAAAGGTCAATGTGGAATACCTCAGTTGGAGCCAATTCAAAGAGGTGTGAGAGACAAGACTTATTTTTACAATGCCTAACTAATAGACCTGCATTAAAAAAGACAAAAATACTGTACTTACACTGAACAATCTTCACTTGCATGAATATATAACTTTAAAGCATTTTACTTTATTTTCAGTCTCATTCTTCAAAAACATTTAACCTGCATCTGCAGGTTCCTCCCCCTCCATGTAGCCGCCCAAATGATTAAAAATAACATTATATTAAATTAACTCTCCCCTTCCCACAAATTTATAGATAAAGCCTCTAACTGGGGCAACTCTTACTAAGCAAGGATAGGGAAACGTTTTCAGAGATTCATTCCAATGGCATCCAACTCTTCATCCTGGGTGACGCTGTTTTATTCAAACATCACTTTATTCAATCAGCTGCTCTGAGCAAAGCATGAGCAAGGCACTCCACTGGCTGAATATTTTCTCCAATCTTCACCCAAGGTTTCTGTATTACTTCAGAGAACATTTAGTTTTACAATTTTAAACTTGTGTATTTTACCTATTATTTTAATTTTAAAAATGTATTTTCCTTGATTTTTTTGCTGGTTGCTTGAGGCTGCCAGTTGCCAGGGATTTTTCTGTACATTCACGGTAAAATTGATGTTTGTCTCCTCCTGCTGAAGGATAGAGACAGGAAAGAGTGCTAAATTTACTGAAATCATCCTAAACAGTAATTAGGTTACTCAATTCATCCCAGTGTTTCCAGGTTAAAATCCTATTGCTACTGCTTGGGTCCTGCTTCGCCTCTCCCCCTCATGTCTTTCCACTGGTTATTTCCCCTTTACTCTCAGTCCTGTTGCAGAGCCTCGATCCAGATTGCTGACCATCCCTTTCCTCCACAGATTCTGCCTGAATTTCTCCAACAGATTTTTCATTTTTTTTAAAAATCAAACTAAAACTAGAAAAAGGCAGAAACATTCAGTAGTTCAGATTATGCTGGCCACCTGCTATTTACAGTATAGTTCTTGTGAAAAATAATTGTCCTGACACTATTAACTCACATTTAGTCTACAGCGTAGAACAGACATAAAATGAACAGTATGCAGTGGTTGACTTCACCATAGAGTACGAAGAATGTTCCAGCCAGGTGGAGATGATGCACACCATATTGTAAAGTTGAATGTTACAAGGGGAGAGGGTGTTCTTTTGGACAAATCACATTAAATCCAAATTGCCTATGAATAGGAACACATGGCATACTTTTGACCTTGTTATGTCTGTTCTGGCTTTACAGAAATTTGTCATTTATATTTTTTTAGGAGCTGAATAGTGAGTTAATTCAAGTAATCTGCTCATTTGATCCCGTTAAAACTGATGGCAATATAAAAACCTACCTTTTGGAACGCTACTTTAAAGGTAAGATATGCCTTGCTTAAACAGAATGAATAGAGCTCAGATGCTCATAAAAAGCATCTGTATCATTCACCTGCAAACTAGTTATTTACAGAGGGTCCCTGTGAGACTACTTAGAATTTTATGAGCAGTCCTGAAAAATCATGTACTTTTCATGGCCGAATGGAAATAGTCCTGAATACCATATTGGTTTACATGGACTAGATGGACTGAAGGGCCTGTTCTAATGCTATATGAATTTATTTGGGAAGAGGTCCATAATTTCCTGGGAATAAACCTGAAAATAAATTGGGGATTATGATAGACAACTTAAAGCTGAACACAAAGATCATTTCAGATTTGCTGTATCACCAAGGAAGGTGGAGAAACCTTAACTTTTATTGAATTGAGCATGTTTAATCTCATAATGACGCTGACAGATTGCGTGAGTTCAACTGAACTCAGTTTTTTGCTGCTGGTTTTTGTTTGTATTCAGCATCTGGTTTCCAGTTGCCCTGATACCACTTTTTCATGGTTGTAATGTCGTGGTGAAACCTCTCACCATGTTTTATCACTGACTGCACTGAGATCAGTAGGGAATGTGAAGGCAGAAAATGAATTTTCAATCACACGCTGCGCTTCGTGGTTTTGGAGGCTTGAAGCGCGTTGTCAACCAGCTGGATGAAGTTTGGTGCTCTGTAGTTGCCAAGAAAATTCTCAACAGCATCTTTAAATGACTTCCATGTCTAAACAACACTTGCATAGCGCCTGCACTATGTGCATGCCCAGGCATGCTTGGACTGACCAGCTTGCTTTGTGGACAATATACTAGTAGATTTGAAATATGATTGGAAATCACAAAAATAGATTATATCTTTTTTAAAAAGGGTATGGGGTGATAGAAAATTTTTAAGGTGATTTTCATGATCAAAATTCATAAAATACACCCAAAAGTGTCCGGGAACAAAATCTTCCTTGTCCAGTGTAATCAGTTTTGCAGGGCAATGGCGGCCTCTGCTGGTGGAACCAAAGTATTGGAATCTATTAAACTCGGCCTTTTTTTCCCCTATGCGTAAAGATTGTTGTCTCCCTGTTCTTGGGCCGTTCTGGTCCTTGGATCTGCTCCATGGTGCAACCATCCACAGGGGAACTAGCTGTCAGCACATTGCAGTCCCAGAGTAGCACTGTATACAATAGCAATGTATACAGTAGGCATCTTGACTGATAAAGGAAGAGGAGAGAATAGATGGATACAAATGTGTGCGGGCAGATGTGATGTTAGATGAACATTGTTTGGGGAAAGCATCTCAATATCTAACTTGTCAAACCCCCCCCACCAAATAGGATCTTGTATATTTGAATAGTCATCCATCATTATTCTACACAATACAAGGCCTAACTAAATGGTCTTTCTCAGTAGGACAACCCTCTCGTGCCAGGAATTCACCTGGTGAATCTCCTTTATACTGTCCCAAGTTACTCTATCTTTTTGTTGATAAGAGGACCAAAGGTGTGCTGCCTATTCCAGGAGAGGCCTCACCATCACCCTGTATGGCATTATTTTAAGAAGGCTGCGTATCACTGCCATCTCAAAAGCAATTAAGAATGGGCAATGAAATGCTAGCTCAGCCCACATAGTCCACATCCCTTGAATGGCCTTAAAAGATGGAGCAGTGCTCTCATGCTCCCCCTTTCTTGGTTCTAACTGATCTTCCTGTCCTTTTCAATTGTTCTCTTTATGCAGCTCTGTGACATGCTATAAATAACCTGTTGGTCTGTCCATAGTAAAACCATTCTCACTATATTAGGTATTTTATGACAAATAGTGCTCTTTTTTGATTGACTCTATACTATACGCTAAAGTCAATAACAAAACTTCACTGCATTCTTTAACCTCACATCAGATGGGTTAATAACCAAAGGACTTTAATATTCAAGCTCTGAAGATGTAGTTTAATGTGACGTGGTTAACCAAGAGTCCATAGAGGATAGAAAAAGGCTTTTGGCCCATCTGATCATGTCCACTTCTGTCCAATGCAAAGTTTCCCCATCAACCTTAGACCAAGTAATTAGTATTTAAAACAGGACCTTGTGCTGCTTTGTGGACAACACATAGTGTAACCAAACACCATTCATTGGTTGTGAAGTGCTCAAGAATCAGACAGGTCTCTGGCAAACCTGTGGAAACTAGGAAGGACTCCCGTTCCATTTTGGTTTGTGGAAGGAGAGCAGCTCTTGGCCAGCACAATGCCAGAGAAGACCTCAGCAACACCAGGGTAGGGAGACTAGAAAATCTCCAGTCCTAATACACCCCTGCAACATCTGCTGTGAAGAACGTGGTTTGGAAGGACATGTGGTCTCATGACATTTTCTGGGTATGAATGATACAAAGAATGTGATTCAACTTTTGGTTGGCTATTAAATAGCCAATAGCCAAGGCAGCACTTGTTAGCATAGTGGTGAGTGCAACACTGTTACAGCGCCAGCAACCTGGATTCAAATCTGGCACTTCTTGTAAGGAATATGTGCATTCTCCCTGTGTCTTCATGGTTTCCTCCCACCTTTCAAAAAAACATACAGGGGTTGTAGGTTAATTGGGGTATTTGGGCTCACGAGCTGGAAGGGCCTGTTATCATGTTGTATGTATAAATTAAATGGCTATTTTTCCCTGAGCAAAGCAGACAATGAAATAAAGATAAATTACTTTTGAAGCAGTTATTTGCATTTTGCCAAAAAAAAAATTGTGTTCATTGCATTAACCAACAGTTGTCAATATGGACACATAAGATACCTCAGATGGTGGAATCTGGAGCAAGGATTCCAAAACGTTGACTAGTCTTTGTTGTTGATGTGCTTTGTTACCATGTAGTATCATAGTCTGACCATGAGGGGGCACTGTGAATTGGGGAAACAGAATGAGGTTCAGATAGATAACTAAATGTTTGTTGTGTAATCCACATACAATAGTGCACCATGTTTATTTATTTATTGCTTGTACAATCTTGGTTAAGACAATTAATGTATATTATTAAGCTGATTTTGAAATCATTATAATAAACTCCTCATTCTCATTTTTCAGACATCAGACCTGACCAAGTCTGGAAGTGTGGCTCTCGTACGATATACTATATGTATCACTGGTCATACATCTGTTTCACCCTGATGCAACTGAAATCAAACTTAAAATACTTGTACAAACCTCCATCTGTTTGCCACTTGGCTTCAACGTGAGAGATGCACTGTCTGGGAGGAAAATTGTTCCCTGTGAAAGATTTTTAAAACTCTGATGCTCCATTTAATATTTGATTAAATGTCTGATGGTTTCATTAATAAGATTTGGAAGCACTCATGATAAATTGTGTTCCTTGTTGTTCTGATAATGAATATTGATGCATCAATGATCTGAACTGGATCAGTGAATTCAAAGCAATAGTATTTCTTAGAAATGTCACCAAGGACTAAAATGAAGCTACACCACAGGAACAGTCTCTTCTGATTGATGGCAGTTTCATGTAAATGTCTTTCCACTCTAATTACTTATCCAGTCTTGTATCCGTCACTATACTGTTCTGCGAGTATGTGCGCCAGCTTCCCTAAAATTCATCATTGTCATTTGCTTCAAGTCAAGTCTGTCAACTGATTGACGGAATAGCATTCCCCAGTCCTTGGTCCAAGGACGTAACACACCATATAACCATAACCATATAACCATTTATGGAGCAGAATAGACAAACAATACATATCCAGGACAAGTATTTATATATACAAATAAATAAGTAGTGTTTCATGAATATGAAAGTCTCGGATGGTTAGTGTGAGCGGTTCCTTTGGTCGTTCAGCATTCTCACTGCCTGTGGGAAGAAGCTGTTCCTCAACCTGGTGGTGCTGGCTCTGATACTCCTGTATCTCCTTCCTGATGGGAGCAGCTGAAAGATGCTATGAGTGGGGTGGAAGGGGTCCTTAATGATTTTGCACACTCTCTTCAGACAACCCCAGTAGATCAGTCAGTCGGGGGAAGGAAGACTCCAGTGATCCTCTGTGCCATTCTTATGGTCCAATCCATTTCTCTGCATAAACCATTCTACACTGATCCAGCGGCCAGGATGCTCTCAATAGAGGTCCTGTAGAAGGTTGACATTATGGTGGCCGGTAGCCTTGCCCACTTCAGTCTTCTCAGGAAGTGAAGTTGAATTTGCACCTTCCTGACAAGTGAGGGGATGTGTGCCCATGATAGGACAATAATTAAGTGAACTCCAAGGATCTTGGTGCTCTCCACCACAGAGTTTGCAATGGAGGGTGGTCATTCCTGGTCCTCCTGAAGTCCACAATCATCTCCTTCATCATGTCCACATTGAAACTCAGGTTGTTACTCCTGCACCATATCATGAGATTTTCCACCTCTTCCCTGTAAAGCGACTCATTGTTGTTCCTGATGAGGCCAACTACTATTGTTATCTGAAAAATTGATGACACTGTTGGAGCTCGATCCGCCAATGCAGTCGTGTGTCAGTAGTGTGAACAGGAAGGGGCGGAGCACACAGCCGTAAGGTGTTCCAGTGCTCAAAATGTCAGTGCTTGACATTCTGTTGTCAATCCAGACAGACTGTGGTCTTTCCTTTAGGAAGTCTAGAATCCAGTTACAGAGAGGGGTGTTCAATCGCCTTATAAGACAATGTTCCACATTCTCGGCACTTGCTGTAGTGGAAGGGTTAAATACGATTGCAATGGAATTGTTAGCTTGGAGAACTTTAGTGTTTACCACAGGCCTGTGCATAGAAAATAAAAGCCTGCCTGGAAACACTCAGGTTGTTGAGAAACCACCATTAAACCTGATGTCTTAAGAAATGTATAAATTATATTCCGTGGCAGAAAGGGTGTTGTGATGCACAAACAAATGTTTTCCTCGTGTTTTGAGAAGCTAGTTAGCTTTGTCATGCTATTGCACACTAAAGGCCCACACAACCATAAATGAAGCAGCTTGTCAGACATTTGAGACCAGCCAACGGAAAGAGAGTGTTCCACCATGCTCCTGATGTGTTTCTTGTAGTTGATGGAAAAACTTTGGTTGTACAGAAGGTGAGTTATTTTCACTTGATTTTTATCACTACAATATCACTACAAGATCAGTTTCTGCTCAGTGGTGTCTTCCCCCTTTTCCTCATCCCTTCTCGAGAGCTGCATTGAAGTCTGCAACTGAACGATCCTTGCAAACCTTTAATAGGGCATTGGTTGACAACCCACAGTTGAGTAAATGCTGGTTTATAATGTTGTTGATGGTATTATCCATCATACATCATTTCATTGACTGGGCAGTATCTCATTGAATAAGATTAGAGCTGTCCTGTTGCAGTCAAGTTATATTTGGGCAATATTGCACCTTGTCTGCTGGATGCCAGCATTGTAACTATGTCAATACGACAGATGGGATGATGCTTGGCCCCAAGCTTTTGCTGTGTGCGGTGCCCTCAAGACATTTATTAATATTATATGTAAAAGAGAGAAAGAAAGATGTCTGTTATGTGAGGTGAAAAGAAAACAAATATGCTGTGGCCCTGTTGGGAATAGGTTCTGTAGACAGTATAGGAAGCTTTATGACCCTCAGCCAGTGCTATCAAATCCCATTTTACATCTTGTATTTTCCTACATCCCTAAACATTCTCTCTCACTTACTCAACAGCTCCTCTTTAATCTTTTGTCTGAATAAGGGGTCCTTTAAGAAGCCAGCCCATCTTTGGAATGTGGGAGGAAACTGGAGCACTGGATGAAATCTAAC
Organism: Narcine bancroftii; assembly: GCF_036971445.1. Classification (NCBI taxonomy): domain Eukaryota; kingdom Metazoa; phylum Chordata; class Chondrichthyes; order Torpediniformes; family Narcinidae; genus Narcine; species Narcine bancroftii. The sequence continues at coordinate 13,789,893 of NC_091482.1, forward strand.
ACAGGCTCATGTCAGAATTCCATACTGATAGCCCTGAGGTCAAAATCAAACTTAGGCCATTGGAGCAGTACCAAATGCTTTGTCATCATGTCATCCAGTGATTACATATTGGATATTTGCCATTTCATACAATAGCATTTCTTGTCTGTCAAAGGAGATGATAATATTGGGTTGTACGGCATAAAAGGAAAATATAGACTTATATTTATACAGCATCTTTCATGACCTCAGGTCTCGCCAAAGAGTACATACTACTCATACTTTAGATGTGTGTTCAGTGTAGAGTGGCAAACAGCACACTCCTGCAAACAGAAGCATTAAACAATCTGTTTATTTTTGTTATCTCACTATGGCCAAAGTTCTGGGGAGAACTACACTTTCCTACCCTGAAATATTACTACAGAAAATTAGGGAGGTTCTCAGTTAGATGGTTTATCTAAAGGATAGCATCTTCAACAATGCAACATTCTTTCAGCTATTTTCACCTGAATATTTGGCATTGGACTTGGATGAATCATTTTTCTGTCAGGTCTCAGTGGAGACATTGTAATGTATAAGTCTCTAACAAAACATTGGTAAAAAGTAAGCCAATGTGTCAATTTTTGGAGGGATAAATAAAACAGTGGAACAAAGTATGGTAGTAAAGCCTCTGAAGTTCTGAAGGTTTTTCCATGATTGGCAGATCTTCTATGGCATGAAATTTATTCCATGCTAAGGGACCATCCAAGCGAAGGGAACATTTAATCTTTCACCATTTGCCCTCTGAACTTTATTGAACCAGTTGAATGATAGGCATTATATGAGCTGAGTTACTTGTGATGCTTTAACAGTTTGATGTATTGTAACATAAATGTCAACTCGTTTATTACAATGTGGAACCAGAAGTGTAAATGACATCTGATAAAGTTGGCCATGAAGACATTAATAATAATGAAGATTCTTGGTTTTCAGAGTCTGTGACTGCATTGGCCAAGATGGCTGTTCAAAGTGAGTACTGAGTTCTCAGAATTCATTCATTTCAGTTAATTTTCTGTTATTGACAAGAGAGGTTTTCCTGTGTTTTCTTTTTGTTTGAAAAAGTTTTTTTTAAGCTTAAATGTCACTTTGGACATCTGATTTCTGCAGAGCACCAGCTTGTTAAAAATGCAAAACAAATTCAAGAGCTTCAGAACAAATCCGGTGAGTGAAGATTTTAAGTGCTTTAAAATACATTGGAAGATTTACTCAGTGTTCACCTCAATTATATTTTTTGTGTAAATGCCATGTGATCAGTAGATTTGCATTTTTTCATCCTGATCTTAATAAGTTGTGGCTCTGCTTCCTCCATGTAATAAAACAAAATATATAGTCTACCATAAGGCAAAGATTCGCCATCAGCACTAATTGTCTGGCGCCCCTGACAGTCAGAGAAAGAGAAGCAAAAGAGAGTCCCCTCAGAGTCACTGAATATCCACTGGATTTGCCTATAGCGCACCCACACCCTCTGCAGCCACACAGCCTTTGGTCCAAACCAGTGGCAACCCGAGCTCCAAATCCAAACCTCTGACACAATCAGGAAGTCCTCAGCGTCTTCAGCACCCTCTCGCATCTCGGTTCCGATATCTAGTAGCTCTTCAGCCAATCTAAAACCAGTCTTTTTAATATAACCACTGTAATCTAACTAAGACAATTTGCACATATGTAGTCCCCATGATAGAAGGAACTTGAAGGTTTGGTTCACTGGGAATAACGTTACACTGGAAATATTAAGATTTATAAAAAAGACATACAACTCTTTGCCAGTACACTGCAATTGAAAGTGTTATATTTATTTAGCTTAAAACAGCTCTATTAATTAAAAGTTATGAAAAAAAATTGCAGGAGTAGAAATCAAAATGTTGGAAGTTCTCAGCTAACTAAGGAGACTGTAGAAAAAGAAACTTGTTAAGGTTTCAGTTCAAAGACCTTCCATCAGGATTGAGAAAGAGAGAAAGCAAGTTAGTTTAAGTAATGGGGAGGCAATGGGTGGAATAGAGGGAATGTCTATAACAGGATGAAATGATGGCCATTAATGGACAATTCGACACAATCTGCTGGAGGATCCTCAGAGGGTAAGTAGCATCAGTGGGAGAAACAGAATGCAAAGTTTCGGGCTGAAAACCTTTCAAAACATCGAACATCCTTTTTCTCCCACTGATGCTACTTGACCCGTTGAGCTCCTCCAGCAGATTGTGTTGAGCTTCAGACTCCAGCATCTGCATTCTCCTGTGTGTCACAAATGAACAGTACAACTCCTTTATCCATGCATGTACCCCTCATGGTGTGATGCCTGGACAATGTTGTACACTGGAAGACCTCAGGTTACAAAGAGGATTCTGTTCCTCTGGACTGTTTGTAACCCACACCGTTCACAAGTTGGAAATGAACGGGAACCATATATGAGAAAGGATCACTGAAGTAGTTGTGACAAGAGAGCAAGCATGTATTGAAAGAGCAGCTGTCATCTGGCCTCACTGATTCAGTGGATCTGCTTCGTACTACCAACTCTACTCACTGATTGTTGCAGTTCAGGGTGGGTGGAAGAATCAGCGCCTGCAAATTCCAAGTTATATTGAAAGTGGAACCCAAAATATTTAACATTGGATGACCTCATATGTCGTGTGTACTTTTCAAAAAGCATTTCAAAAGATGTAGAGTAAAATATGAAAGTCTGCAAACACAGTGATTGAAGTAAAAACACAATGCTGGAGAAACTCAGCAAGTTCAACAAGGTACCTTATATAGCAAAGATAAAGAATTTTAACCAACGTTTCAGGCCTGAGCCCTTCATCAAGGTATGAGAAAAATGTGGAGCATAGACCAACAGGCAAGAGGAAGGGAGGGCATAACAGCAAACAGGGGTGGGGGAGAAGGGGAAGGGTCACTCTACAAATATTTTGTTCATACCTTGATGAAGGACTCAAGCCCAAAACGTGTGTGTGTGTGTATAAATAAATATATAGCATCTAAATATATTATTTATAATTATAATATATATACTATTATAGTTTGACCAGCTGAGTTTTTCCAGCATTGTGTTCTTAATTCAAATGATGCAGGTTATCTTGCAACAGTGAAATCACAACTGATTTGATTTTGATTATATATATATATATATATATATATGTTCAGCGAAGTTCTCTCATTTGAGATTTAAAATTACATGTAGAAGAGTTTCAAACTCTTGCCTTACTTTGTGTAAAAATACTTCCTAACTTTACTTCTCGGAGGACTGGTTCTAACTTTTAGAAATTTCTTATCTTTTTTTCAGTCAGTGGAAATATCTAACTGCCATCTTCTTTGTAACTTCAAAACTTTGATTAAAATTAGCTCGTCTCCTGTCTTCCTAAATTCTAGAAAATGAAACTCTGTTTGTTTATTATCTCTGCAATTTTACATTTGAAATGTAAGGTAAAAATATAACCTTGGTTGCATGCAATAAATTAAAACAAGATTGTAATGGGTCCCTTCCAGATTTCCCTTCCAAAATTCAGATTGTTGCAGAACTACTGCCAAATATGCACTCTTTGCACAAATATTCAAAATACAACTTTCTAACCCAGGTTAATCTAATTGGACTCTCTCTCCAAGTCAAATAGATCATCCAGAACATTTTGCAACATGCCAGGCGTGACATGAATAAGATTTTGTATCAAAATGAACGTGTAATGAAATTTGTTGTCTTCTGGCAGCATATTGTACATTACACAGGTGCAAAATTGCAATTAATTACATTTCCATAAATACAAGATTTTAAAAAATAAATAATTTGTGCAAATAGAGATAAAAGTGAGGCAATGTCTATAGTTTCATTGCTATAGGCTCCTGTACCTTGTTCTTGATGGTAGCATTGAGAAAAGGGCATGGTGAGGTGTGAGTCCTTGATGGTAGCTGCTTTCTTGAGACATCACCTCTTAAAATGTCCTCAATGGAGTGAAACCTAATGCCCATGATGTGGCTGGTTGAGTTTGAAACTCTCTGCAGCCTTTTCCTATCCTGTGCATTGGCACTTCCATACCAGTGATGGAACCAGTTAGAATGCTCTCCACGTACATCTGTAGAATTTTGCAAGTCTTGACTCTTCGGTGTTGTACGAAATCTCCTTAAGCACCTAACAAAATATTGCTGCTGACGAGCCTTGTTCATGATTGCATCAACATGGAGGCTCCAGGACAGATCCTCAGAAATGTTTGACACCCAGGAATTTGAATTCCTTACCCTCTCCACTGCTGACCCCTCAATGCATAAAGGTTGTTCTCCTGGTTTCCCCTGTAATGTAATCTGTAATATAGCTTCTCCCAAATGTATTTCACTCCATTAGGATAAAATAACACCACTCCATTGCATTTTTGATGTAAAGTCACCCATAATTACACAGAATGGTAAAGTAGGTCTTCAAAATCAGGTGGGCAATCCCTGTTAATTTTTATTTTCTATTGTTCATGTCTATGACATTTTAATTATCAATGCATATACTGTTTCTTTCTTTGGCTTGGCTTTGCGGATGAAGATTTATGGAGGGGTGATGTCCACGTCAGCTGCAGGCTCGTTTGTGGCTGACGAGTCCGATGCGGGACAGGCAGACACGGTTGCAGCGGTTGCAAGGGAAAATTGGTGGGTTGGGGTTGGGTGTTTCCTCCTTTGTCTTTTGTCAGTGAGGTGGGCTCTGCGGTCTTCTTCAAAGGAGGTTGCTGCCCGCCGAACTGTGAGGCGCCAAGATGCACGGTTTGAGGAGATATCAGCCCACTGGTGGTGGTCAATGTGGCAGGTACCGAGAGATACTGTATTGTACAATAAAACTGATAATATGCTGATTTTAGAAGTGACCAATGGTTTGGCATTTGGTTCTCCATGGACCCATGCCTCCCACCCTTTTTGAACTCACCAGGACCCTGCCCCAGTTTTCTTTCAAACTCACCAAGACCTCATTTGCACACTTCCTTGAAACCTACTGGGTTTTGTTTCCTGTGCTTTGGTTGTTCCAGGCTGCCTAATTTTCTGGACTATTGGATATTACACTGATTATATTGTAATCAACCAATACATCCATCCTTTTTTAAAACTAGTGCAGTAGTACATTTTCTAGTGAACCCAGTTCCACCAAAGTCCCGAGTATGCTGAATAATCAGATTTTACAGTAAATTCCTATATTTACAATTAAACATGTTTTGAAATGAACTCCAAATTTCTACCTAAATTTATGCAGAAGCGACTCCCAACCTTGCTGCTCAATGGACTGATCTCAAATTTCTCACTTTTCGGAATCTAAGAAAGTTTCTGACCCAGCTTTTCACTTACAAAGAGAATGGCATGACATTGAAATTCATTTTCCTGAATTTTGTTCATTTTTTGGTAATTTTACACTTGAACAGAAATAATTGTCTTTATATTGTAATTGATAACCCCTTTTTCAAGTGATTCGGAATCTGTAATTATTTTATATGTAGTCTCAAATATTGTAGTTTTTTTCAAAACAGTTACACAATTAGTGAACCAAAAAGGGTTAAAAATAGACTTATGAAAATCTTGTTTAAAAACCTTGAAAATATTAATGGCGCTATTATTTATAGAATCCAATGATCTGTATCTTTCAAAAAACAAACAATAAAAGTGTGTGAAGCTTGTTAAATAGAGCAAACCACTCGAGTTTGATATTAATTCCCAAAGGATGATGGATTGCTAACTTACCATTGGTTCTGAAATGGCGATTTTTATCTTTGTAATATTGCACTTTTTAATAAAGCATTGTTACAATGACATTTTTGGTATTTTGCATGTAATTTGGTTTCTTTTAAAATGACTATTTTAGCCTAGCTTAACAGATAAGAAATATATTGATTTCAGTGCATGATCAGCAGTAGGTTTTATTACTTCCATTCTTTATCTTATGATATCCAATGAAAAATTGTTATTGTTCGGTACGCTTCTGTGAGATGCTTAACTACAATTATTAAATCTTTTGCTTTAGCATCTGAAAAGGAACATTGTGGTGCTCCGTACTAAAGTACATTAAATCATGTTCAAACGAAAATCATTAATTCTTTAATTGCATTTACACTTAAATTAACTTCACATTTATGATACGGACTCAGCTCCTGATGATTTATTATTCGTTCCATGGTTGATTATTTATTATTAGCTCTATTGTTGGTCGGCACGGTTAGCTCACCACTATTACAGCACCAGCGACCCAGGTTCAAATCTTCCTGTGAGGTGTTTGTATATTCTTCTCGTGTCCACATGGGTTTCCTTTGGGTGCTCCGGTTTCCTCCCACCCTTCAAAACGTATGTAGGTTGTAGGTTAATTTGGCAGCACGGGCTCATGGGTCGGAAGGACTAGATGTCTAAATTGAAAAAAAAAATTAAAAATATAGATCACATGAAGCAGAGCTGTAATTGTGTTCTGAACAATACTGACCTGATGCTATGTGACTCCATTCATGCACATTCCCACATGCAGAGTAATGTGCTAGTACAGCTCCATCAGATCATGATTATCTAGTTAGAACAACCTCTGATCTATTCACCCAGGTCATAACCAGCTCTAAACTGTTTCCTTCCATCAGTGGACATACACAAGGAGTGGTCAACTCCACCCAAACTCATCCATGTGCACACAGCGACCCAGCCATACTTTTGTACCAAATGCGAACTAGGAAAGAGCCGCTGATGACATTTTACCCATAATATTGGATTGCCAACAAATTAAATTCATCTGGGTTTTGTTTCCTGTGCTTTGGTTGTTCCAGGCTGCCTGATTTTCTGGACTATTGGTTATTACACTGATTACTGTAATACACCAACACATCCATCCTTTTTTAAAACTAGTACATTTTCAGTATTTGTCGGTTTTCAGAGAGAGATTCGTTGTACTCTGACACCCACAACCAGTGTCTTGCCAAAGAAACTTGCCCCCTCAGGGTTCTTCAGATGATAACCTCTTTCTTTCAGCTCACCACAGAAAGCCTCTTTGTTTCTCTTATTCCAAGTGAAACATTAGACAGCCAGTCCTCTCCTCTTGCATGAATCGCAAGGGCTTTGACCAGGCTGAACTAAGCACTCACGACCCATCTTCCAAATGGGAGTTTCCACAAGCTTGCCAGCTTGTCCTGTTCCAGTTGCTGCTGCTGACTGTAACACTGTAGAACTGATCTGTGTGTGTGTGTGTGTGTGTGTGTGTGTGTGTGTGTGTGTGTGTGTGTCTGTCTGTCTCCCCCTCTCTCTCTCTCACAGAGAGAAAAAGTCTGTTTTACCCTCTCTGCTTGCAAAACCACATGACCCTCTTAGAACAGCAAGTTCCACTGCAGACAGAATGTGGCTCCGACAAGCTCTTTCATTTTTTTTTGTGAAGTCACTTGGGCACTCTCCAAAGCTTTTGCAAAGGCTCTGAGGCCCCGATTTGTCTAGCATTAGCAGAGCTCCAGTATTTTAAATAAGATCTGTTTTAAAGTGTGTCTCTTTAAACTTCCCCAATTTATCTCCCAAAAACATGAGCTGGAAGGGCCATTTTCCATACTGTATCTCTATTTAAAAATTAACGTGTTCAGCTGTAACATGCAACAATTTTGGTGCAGATGAACATTGTACAGTGCAAATGACAATAAACTCATTATCAGATGATGTAATGGGGGGGGGGGGGGAGAGGGCTTTGCCAGCAGTCAATATTAACAGTGGAGTTTGTGAGCTGCATTCATTCTGGCTCACCCATGTCACCCAACTATTCTGATCACGCTCATAAACAACATTGAATTGTTCTCAGGTAAAGGAAACAGTTTTCCTAATTTACATCCCAGTTGTTAATTCATTTTTAATGTTGCATGGTGTTAATTGTGACAAAATAAACGATACCTGAATCAATGCAAGTTTTGAAAATAAAATCAATTGTGAAACAGGTACACGATCCTTTATCCGGACATCTAAAATCCAGAAAGCTCCAAAATCCGGTAAGTGGGGAGAGAGGCGGCTGGTGCTTCGGGGAGGTGGCTGAGAAGCTGGCACTTGGGGGAGGCGGCTGGGTGACTGGAAGGGGGTGGGGGGATATGGCAGCACAATTCAGGTGGGCTTTGTGAAATCTGGAAAAATCCAAAATTCAGAATACACTGTCCCCTAAAGATTCCGGATAAAGGATCATGTACCTGTATTACAAATAGCTGTTAAGAAATAATATATGAATTCAGAAACAACTGAAATATTTTAATTTTGGACAGATTTTCTAGAGCTTTAAATTCTAATGAAAACTCTAACAAAACTAGTGCAGACTACTGAACATAAATTTAGATTTATTTATATTATATGAACTTCAAACAAAACTTTGCTAAATATTTTGCTCATTTCATTCTTTAGTTAGTGATTTACAGTAGAATAATTTATTCTTTTATCTAAACATCAGGGCTGATTTTAAGCTTATTTGACTGATTTGATCAAATTGGGCCCCGCGCACGTGTTTGAGCCCAGGCCTTGAGCAGGGAACACTGTGACAGACTTCGTTTAAACTGGTATGAAAATAATAATACTATAGGCCTTATAAACTGAGGGATTTGTCAGTGAACTCGTGAAGTTATTGCCCTTAATTAATCATATTATCTCAGAGAAATATTTTTAGGAAATATGTCTTTGATTAAACTACTGGCTATAGGCCACCTTTGTCTCCCTAGCTAAAAATTTCATTTTTGTATTCATTTGACCCAGTAAGATAGATGTATTCCGGAGCTGATGAAGCAACTCTTACTATATTCAAGATTAAAACAGGCTATAGGGTAATCAATAAGAGAACTTTAATATGAGATTGAGATAGCGTCATGCTAACCTAGGGCCTACCCTATAGCCTAGGCTTAAGCAGTTAGCCTGAATGTAAATAGCCTAGGCCTAAGCGTAGAATTTCTAACAATGTTAGCAAATGTAGATGGAATTGGTGAGGATATTCGGGTCGAGTAAAGATGAATAACCCAGAAGTTAGGTTAGTTTAAGTTGATCTTTACTAGGCTAGGTTGCTGTGGGGGTTATAGTCTACATCTTTACAAGCTGGTTTACAAAGTTATTCAGCTAAAGGGGCATGTACTGTACATCTTGGGATTATTAATCTTTACAAGATCCAGATATTCTTAGCAAGGCTGCCTTTGTCATTGTTTCATAATTTTGCAGTGTTTGATTTAGTATCAAAATAGTACTAGGCTACTGTTACTAACTATGCTATTGTACTGCCAGGGCTTAATATAACCTACTTCATGTTTTGCTGATTTGGAACAGGTGCAGTTTAGCTTGACAATGCGGAAATTGTTTTCTTCGGGGGCGAATTTCATCCATTACACGCATCAGTTTTTCCAGTCAAATATCTTGCGCTAGACATTTGACTAAAAAAAAAAATCGGCAAAATTAAAGTGTGCCCCCATCCCCCCCCACCCCCCCCCCGGTTCTGGAATATAACCATAACTAACATAACATAACCTAACTTAACTAACCTAACCAGTACTAAAAGAAAGCAATTCTTACCTTATTCAAAGTTGTCGTCATTCAACAAATCCAGAATTGGTCGCTTGTTTTGCTGTTCGGTGGCGTTCACAAGTTGAGAGTTGGGTGCGTGGTTCCAAGGTCAGCAGCTGACGTTGGAACAACGTAAAGCTAATGAACAAAATGATGTGGGATTGACGATGGTTTTGTATGTTGTACCAACGACGATGACAACATTGTTCCACTGTTATCAGAGATGTCGTCCAATTTTATAACAAATTGCTAACGTCAAGTTTTTTGTGTAATTTTAAATCTAAACATTTTAAAATATACTTTTACCTTTTTTACCTTAAAAATATAGCCCAGAGAATTAGCAGCTTAAAATTTGTATGTCATTTTACATGGCAATCACAAGCAGAGATCGAGACAAAGGGCTTAAGTATTTAAGCGGCAACCAGAAACAAGCACTGGCCAAGGCTAAGGTAGTTGAAAATGAAAAACGTAGAGGTGCCATCACAAAATTCCTTGTCACTCCATCTTTGAAGCGCCCATGTATTGAGGATGAAGAAAACAAAAACAATTCAGAAAATGACAATACAGCCTTGAGTCCAATTCCAGTTGATGAATACAATGATGAAATTGATAACAAGTTAGATAAGGATGACGCAGCTGTGAATCAAACTAAAGACGATCTCACTACACCCCAAGACAGTGCCAAAGCGGAAAGTCCGCTTATAGCTGAAAAAGACCAAGCCCAAACATCATGGAATGATAGATCATCCATGAGTACAGTTGTAATTAACATTTATGATGACCCAATCAACTGGCCAGCATACATAAATCAAAATGTAAGAGATTATTTAACAATGAAAGGTCCTTCTATTCCAGTGAACAACTTTCCACAAAATGAAAAGGGATTGTGTTTTTCAAAATTTCACTGAAAAAGGAAACTTCCAAATGTGGAGTGTGTTAAAAGACCTTGGATTATATACTCTGTCTGCTGATAGAATTTATTGCTTTTATTGTAAACTTTTTGGTAAGAACACAACCAGTGCATTATCAACAAGTGGATTCAACAACTGGTCAAATCTTCATACAAGGTTGTGTGCGCATGAAAATTCTCAAAACCATTTGGAAGCCACATGGAGTTTCTGGGAGTTAGACCAAAGACTTTGTAGTGGACAGACAATTGACAAAGAACTTGAAATAATCGTCAATGACCATGCAAAGCACTGGCGGCAAATATTCAAAAGGCTAGTAGCAATAGCGCAGTTTCTTGCTGAGAGAAATCTAGCATTTAGAGGAACAGAGGAAAATGTTGGTAATGAGTGTGTACACAATGGAAACTTTTTAGGTCTTGTTGAGCTGTTTGGAAAGTTTGACCCTGTTCTTGAAGAACATTTACGAAAAGTCAAAACCCACAAAATTCATAATCACTATTTGGGAAAAGATACTCTGAATGAACTACTAGATGTTATGGCTACAGCTGTTTTGAATGAGATACTGAAACGCATAAAAGCAGCTCAGTACTACACCATAATTTTAGACTCCACACCTGATGTGAGTCACCAAGAGCAAATGTCTCTAACGATCAGGTATGTGTCTGATGGAAACTTGGCTCCTTCAGGTGTTTATGAACATTTCATAAAGTTTATGCAGGTTGAAAGTAGCACAGGAGAAGATTTATATAAAACGTTATTAAACACTCTGAAGGAATTAAATTTAGAGGTGAAAGATATTCGAGGCCAAGGCTGTGACAACGGTAGCAACATGAAAAGTCATACATCTGGAGTACAAGCACTACTGTTGAAGGATAATTCAAGAGCTTTCTTTGTACCCTATTCATGTCACAATTATAATCTTTTACTTGGAGATGTAACCAAGTGTTGTCCAGATGCTATAATGTTTTTTGGGATCTTGCAAAGGATCTACATATTGTTCTCAGCATCAGCTAAGAGGTGGGCAGTTTTTAACAAACATGTACCTGGGTTATCAGTGAAATCCTTGAGCAACACAAGGTGGGAGTGTCGGATTATAGTGTTAAAGCTATTCGTTATCAGGTTGATGCACTGGTGGAAATATCAGAGATAACAGATGAGATAACAGGTAAAAAACAGAAGCTAAATCTTTAGCACACCAGCTAAAAGACTACAAATTTTTAGTTTCTCAAATTTTGGCATGAAGCACTTTTTAAAGTTAACTATGTAAGCAAGGAGCTACAAAGTGAAACAAAGGACATTGATGAAGGCATGGAGTCATTTGAAAAACTATCATCATGGCTAAGAATTTATAGAGAGGGCGGTTTTAATAATGTCCTAATAGGTGCAAATGAATTGGCTGAAGCAGTTGAATTACCATTGGAGTTTAGACAATTTCAACAAAACAAAACTACTTAGAAGGAAGAGAATGTTTTCATATGAGGCGAAAGATCAAGTTTTAGATGATCCAAAAGAAGCATACAGAGTTCAGTGCTTCAGCTTAATGCTAGACAAAGCTATTCAATCTTTAGAGTCTAGATTTAAGCAGCTTAAAAGCCATGTAAAATTATTTGGATTTTTAAATAACTTTCAGAGCTTACAAAAGGCGTAAGTAAGGAAACACACAGCAGATCTTGAAGCAGCTTTAACTGACACCATACTAAAACAGAGCACTGATGGAAGGGTAGTTACTGAAACAACTAAAGACGTGGATGGTAATCTGTTGGCCGAAGAACTTAAAGCTCTGAAAACTTTTCTTCCCTTCAGTGTCGTTCAGCCTCAAGCTCCTTTTGAATACCTGGTAGTAAACAATCGGTTCACAGCATTTCCTGATGTTTTTATTGCTTTGAGTAGAGGCCCCACTATCAATTTTCTAATTGGGCCCCGCAATTCCGAGCACTGGCCCTGCTAAACATAATTATATTATTGTTAGCTCTAAATGAAGTCCCAGAATATTTGGATTAACTCAATATGTTCAATTCTGAAGTAGCACTAATTAAAGCACACCTTTTTAATTTTGGAAGGATGCTTATTTCTTGTGGTATGTGCAACTGTTTACATCAAGTTTAAACACCAATATTATCTGCAAATAGCACGTGAAAGATTTTAAAATCTAGTTTTACAGAATAGGACTGCAATGTCCAAGAGTGATTCATATTAAATTAACTTTTTAATGAAAACATGAAGATTACTTTGTAATCTTTTTGAAGCAATATTACTCTTTAATTGATTTTTAAAAACCAAAAAATAACCAATTCTACTTACAATCACTAAAATGATATTTAGAAATAGTCAGCTTAACCCTGGTCTGATTGAATGTTTGACTGGGCTCCTGCTTCCAGTTCACATGCAGCATCTGTGGAATAGTGAGAAACAGGTTGCTTTTGATCAGAACTGATTAAAGTCTGCAATAATTTGCCTCCTGATTAATAAATAGTTCCCAAATTTTCTTTTAAAATATGCATATTTATATGCATGCAAAATATATTTAAGTCATAGAAAGATTTTGTTTTGAATAGCATGGGAATTAAGGATAATAGGGAACTGGCAGGTATGTGGAACTGAATCCTCAGAAAGATCACCTTTGATCTTATTGAATGGAGCTGGCTACTCCATCTGGCCTACTCTGCACCCATTACATTATTTATGTTCTTGTTTCCAGCATGCCAATTATTACTATTTAATTAAAAGAGCTTTGTTTGTTCTGCTCAACCTACTTTGCTTAGCAGATGCATGATATTAATTATTCTCAGTTTCAGTGGAAAAACTAAAATTTGATTCAAAATTTAAAAAAAAAATTATTGAAAATACTCAGGCCTCATCAGTGGGAAAGGGAAACAGAGATAATGTTTCAGGTCAAAGACCATATGACAAGGGTTTCAGTCAATACTTTATCAAAGAAGGAAACAGACACCATTAAGGGCAAAGACAGAAAAATTGCATCAGTGTAAAAACTTTTTCAGGTTCAAGATTTTTGAAAGAGAAGTGACAATAAATTCAACAAACAAGTGAAAAAAAATCTGCAATCTGTTTTCCAAAAGTAGACTTTATTCACAATAAATTATTTACAAAATGCAGTTCCCAATCTTACTTTCATATCCATATATTCCCATCACTGTGTCTTGTTACTTTCTATTACCACTACTGTGGCAGTTTGTCACTTCTCCCACCTCTATTGTTTGAGGGACTTCCCCTTCGTCTCAGCCCCTCAATGTCTGGTAATGGGAGGACTCTGGCCCTTCTCTCCAGCACCCTCCCTGCTGGCTGCGCCAAGCCTCAGTGCATCCCTCAGCATGTACTCCTGCAGCCTGAAATGAGCCAGTCAGCAGCATTCCCTCACAGCATCTCCGAGAGTGTTCTGGATGTCTGGCTCCAGGAACAGCCCACAGTTCACAGAGACTACTCTGTCACACTGCTGCTGGGGATAAACTGTGATAGGAACCCTTGCATCCTTCTCCACATATTCTTAGCAAATCTGCATTCTGCAGAGGTGGGTGACTGTCTCCATTCCACTCATCTTGATGACAATGCGCATGGTGGGTGATGTTCCAGTTGTACAGGAAGGATCTGACTGGGAAGGCTTCTCTCACCGCCAGGTCCTGATGTACGTTCATGAGCAATGGCGATGAGGCCTTCCACCAGATGACCTGGTCGGTCTGCTCAGGGATCCATCCCAGCTGATCCATTGATCCTTGCCTCAGTTTCTGAAAGACGCTCCATTGCTGACCATTGTTGGTCTACAAAAACTCCCCCCCCCCCCCCCACCCCAGCTGACTGGGACGTTGCGCGGCAACAGGGCCAGGCCTGTCCTTCACAACTTTTGGAACAAGTGGGACCCCAGCACGCAGCTCTGATGCGGCCACATGAAGGCGGTCATCAGGATGCAGAGCCAGGTTAAGACGACATTGACCAAAACCAAGGGTAGAAACCTGAAACATTCGCTGTTTTTCCCACCATACGTGTGTCCTGACCCGCTGGTGCTGGGGCCTCTCCCCTGTGCGCACACGGAGTGCAGCCAGCACGCCAATCAGGTGCACACAAAAGGTCAGTCACCTAAAACAACACAGTAATCAATCATTATACTGTGACAGTACAGATCCTTCACCAATATATATAGTGTATAGAGTTACAGTATCTAGACTGTGCTTACAGCGATTGGCTGAGAGCTTAGCCACGCCTACTGTCTGGGCCTTAAAGGGTTGTGTCCCTAGCCAGGTCGGATCATTCCGGCCTAGTCGGCCACCTGTGAAGAGCTCCTGTCTTTTGCTAATAAAAGCCTCGGTTTGGATCAACAAGTCCTTGGTTCTTTTGACGAGCTCTACACATACTTCTTGAAAATAAGTTGCTGTTAACGAATGAGTGTTTTCCAAATGCCACATTTGCTGGTCACCTCACCTTTCCTGTAGTTTTTCCAGCCAAGGCTGGGCCAACGTGATCTTGAAGCCATTTGGACTTGACAGTTGCACAAGCATTCAATGGGCAGATCCTTTTGTCACATTGGGACAATAAAAAGATCTTTGAGCACACAGGCGACTAAAGATTAGAAGGAAACTGCTGCGCAGCAGATGTTTTGTCCTGGATTTCCAACCTTTTGCATTTATTTTTCATGATCCACTTTAATAGGGGAGGGTGCCTGACGTGAAGAGGCGGGAGGGGGAGGGGAAGCAGAGCAGAGCAGATCAGGCTGGAGACTCGTCGTCGGCGCGAGCGCTGACTGACCGGGCCGCGCGCTCCAAGTCCCACCGCTGTGAAGATGGCGGCCCCGCCGAGGCAGTTAAGTGACCCCCGCCACTGGAGCGAACGCGCTTCCGCCACGAGGCCGCCCGGCCACGAACGCTGATCCCCGCGCGGGCCTCGCCCTGCTCTCCGCGCAGGCGGGCCTGCCGGGAAGGCGATGGCGGCCCGGCTTCTTCCCCAACTTGCCCCCCACCCCCCCCTTCCCGGGTCGAGGCAGGCCCCCCCTTCCCGTGTCGAGGAGGCCCCCCCCACCCCCCCTTCCTGGGTCGAGGCAGGGCCCCCCACCCCCTCTTCCTGGGTCGAGGCAGGGCCCCCCACCCCCCCTTCCTGGGTCGAGGCAGGGCCCCCCACCCCCCCTTCCTGGGTCGAGGCAGGGCCCCCCACCCCCCCCTTCCTGGGTCGAGGCAGGGCCCCCCACCCCCCCCCCTTCCTGGGTCGAGGCAGGGCCCCCCACCCCCCCTTCCTGGGTCGAGGCAGGGCCCCCCACCCCCCCTTCCTGGGTCGAGGCAGGGCCCCCCACCCCCCCCTTCCTGGGTCGAGGCAGGGCCCCCCACCCCCCCCCCTTCCTGGGTCGAGGCAGGGCCCCCCACCCCCCCTTCCTGGGTCGAGGCAGGGCCCCCCACCCCCCCCCCTTCCTGGGTCGAGGCAGGTCCCCCACCCCCCCTTCCTGGGTCGAGGCAGGTCCCCCACCCCCCCTTCCTGGGTCGAGGCAGGTCCCCCACCCCCCCTTCCTGGGTCGAGGCAGGTCCCCCACCCCCCCTTCCTGGGTCGAGGCAGGGGCCCCCCACCCCCCTTCCTGGGTTGGACAGTGTACATGTCCCCACTGTCAAGGACACCTGTCTATTTGGCCTCCTTCCTTCCTTCCTTGTCATTTCCACATGATGTTTGCACTCACAGCAACGTGTTTGCTTAATATTCCCATGAAATAATTTGCATAGAGTGACCTGGGCCTTACCTTTAATGCCCACATGCCAGTGAGCAAAAAAAATCGAACCCCGCTTAAATTGGGCATCTTCTGGGAATGAGGTGAGCCTTGAGCACTTTTCCGGTGGTTGGGAGGTAAGAAGAGTCCACACCACGTCCAACACAATCTGGCTGGAGGAACTCAGTGGGTCAATAGAAATTGTGCCTCAGTCCTGTACCCCTCTTTCTGCCTTCTCAATGAGCACCTTAAGACTCTACCACTTTTGACATGTTTCTGATCGCACCTTATTTATTTGTGATTTTGTTTGGAGATACTCCTGTGAAACACGTTTAGGGTTTTTTTGGGGGGGCTATAATCATAGTAGACACTCCTTGCGTATGCCCTAAATAAAAGCACCGTGCTGGAGAAACTCAGCGGATAAAAGTTCATAACCAATGTTTTGGGCTTGAGTGTCACCTAACTTGTGTTTCTGCTTGTGACACTAAACTTGTGTCTGATAATTCTGCATTTGTGACCTGCTTTGTGGTCAATGTTTCCTTCTACAAGCCCAAAACATCGGTAATGAATCTTTATCTTTGCTCTATAAAGTACGCTGTTTGACCTGCTGAGTTTCTCCAGCATTGTGTTTTTACTTCAATCATGGTGTCTGCAGACTTTTGTATTTTACTTTCCTGTCTTGGAAAAGCAGTGGAGAGGATGGAAGAACTAAATGTAATATGTGGCAATGTCTGAGAAATTTGAAAGGATTTGTCAACCTTGACTTGGTGCTAGATCTCTGATGCCTAAGTGTTCAAATCTTACTTCTGGGCACGAAATCTGGATTATCACAGAACTTGTGTTTCTGCTTGTGACACTAAACTTGTGTCTGATAATTCTGCATTTGTGACCTGCTTTGTGGTCAATGTTTCCTTCTACAAGTACCATTTTTATAAAATGTGATTGGTACGCCATAACTGACACAACTTAAAGGATTGAAGCTGTTTGGTTGTACAATTAGTTGGCAGCTGGAAAGTAGAGAGCTGGCTGAATGGAGATGTTGTACCTTTTGCTATTATAATTGTTACATATAAATTGCTTGTATATTGATATAAGGAGGGCAGTTTATGGATAATAAATTGTGGCCCTGTCATACTACTCTGAGACAATTTTTTTGAGGCGGTTACTAGGAACATTGATGAGGGTAAGGCAGTGGATGTTGTATATATGCACTTTAGTAAGGCCTTTGATAAGGTTTCCCAGGGAAAGTTAGTTAGGAAGGTTCAATCATTTAGTATTAACATTAAAGTAGTAAAATGAATTCAACAATGGTTGAATGGGAGATGCCAGAGAGTAGTGGTAGATAACTTGGACAGATTGGAAGTGGTGTGCCTCAGGGTTCAGTATTGGGTCCATTACTGTTCACCATATACATTAATGATCTGGATGATGGGGTGGTAAATTGGATTAGTAAGTATGCGAATGATACTAAGATAGGCAGAACTGTAGATAGAGAAGAAGGGTTTCAAAGCTTGCAGAAGGATTTAGGCCAGTTAGAAGAGTGGGCTGAAAGATGGCAGATGGAGTTTAATGCAGTTAAATGTGAGGTGTTACATTTTGGTAGGGCTAATCAAAATGGGACATGTATGGTGAATGGTTGGGCATTGAAGAATGCAGTAGAACAGAGGGATCTAGGAATAATGGTACATAGTTCCTTGAAGGTGAAGTTTATGGTATGTTGGCCTTTACAAATCAGAGCATTGAGTATAGGAGCTGGAATGTTATGTTAAAATTATATAGCACATTGGTAAAGCTAAATTTGGAGTATTTTGTTCAGTTTTGGACACCAAAGTATAGGAAAGATATCTAGAATTTGTAGAGAGTGCAGAGAAGATTTACTAGAATGTGTTTGGCATGGAGTAGAAGGGCAAAGTTGGCCTGTTTCTGTGCTGTCATTGTTATATGGTTATTTATTTTTAAAAAGAAAAAAATTCTTGTCTTGCATACATATTATTTGTCTGTATGTGTGTTATGTCTGGTTGTGTATGTATGTATGTCTTTACACCAAATTAACCTACACTCCTGGTACATTTCAAATTGTAGGAAGAATCCAGAGCCCCTGGTGAAAACCCACACAGACATGGGGAGAACATACAAACTCCTCACAGCACAGGATTCGAATCCCGGTCAGCGCTGTTAAGGTGTTGCACTAACTGCTATGCCCTTATGAAATCTGCCAACAGATGCAATTGCAAATTAACGCTTATTTAACACAGAAATAAATATTTAGTTTAAATATATTTCAGGTTATTTGTTGAACATAAAATAAAGTTATAAAGCAGGGTGAATGCTTATTCAAGTCTGCTCCATTACTCAATTGGTGATCTTCTACTTGAATCTACTGTGCTGTTTGATTCCATATTACTTGATACCCTTAGTATCCAAAAATCTACCTCTGGACCAACATACTCCACCCTTACTGAAGAACCCCTTCATTCCAGGAAATGGTGGAATTCAAAGTCCACTCCAGAAACTAAAGCACAAAAATCTAAGTTGAGGTTCCTATGTAGTGTTGAAGGAACTCAAGTCAAGTATTGTTATCTGATTGCATAAGTATAACCCAACAAAACAGTGTTCTCTGGTCCTAGGTGCAAAACATGCAGACACACAACCGACATAACAAACGTACTCAAATGATACATATGCAGGACAAGTATTCAAACATACAAATAAATAAAAAATATTGTCTCATGAATATGAAAGCCTTGGATCGTTAGAGTGAGTAGTTCCTTCAGTTGCTCAGCATTCTCACAGCCCGTGGGTAGAAGCTGTTCCTTAGCTTGGTGATGCTTTATCTCTTTCCTGATGGGAGCAGCTGAAAGATGCAGTATGTGGGTGGAAGGGGTCCTCAATGATTTTGTGAGCCCTCTTCAGACAATGATCCCAATAGATCATGTCAATGTGGGGGAGGGAGACTTCAATGATCCTCTTTGCCACTCTTATGGTCCTGTGGATTATCCTCCCATCCATCTCTCTACAGCAACTGTACCTCACTGTGAAGCAGTCGATAGAGCACTTGTAGAAGGTTGTCATGATGGTAGTTGATATCCTTACCCACTTCAGTCTTTTCAGGAAGTGAAGATGCTGTTGTGCCTTCCTGACAAGTAATAAGATGTGTGTCTATGATAGGTCACTAGTTAAGTGAACTCAAAGGACCTTGTTGCTCTCCACTACAGAGTTGTTGATGTGTTGTGGAAGGTGGTCATCCCTGGTCCTCCTGAAGTCCACGATCATCTCCTTCGTCTTGTTCATGTTGATACTTGGGTTATTACTCTCGCATCATATCAGAAAATTATCCACCTCTTTGCTGTAGTGCAACTCTTCGTTGTTGCAGATGAGGTCAACTACTGTTGTCATTTACAAACTTGATGACGCCGTTGGATCTGGTGATACAGTCATGGGTCAGTAGTGTGAACAGCAGCAGAACTGCTGATTGCAACATTTTTTGGAAGTTACTAAATTGAAATGGGATTATTGGGTGGATTTCAGAGATGGAGATGTTATTTCATAGAAGAGATATTTATGTGGTGTCCTGCCTATACCCTGATAAACATTAAGAAAATCGTGTAGAAACATATTATTGTTGTAGATATTGATTGTTGCCTCAAAAGTGGATCTATAACGATATGATGTCAGTTTAAAATAATTTTAGAAGGGACAATGAGATTTTTATCTTCACATGGCATAATGATTTAGAGTTTAGACACTGTACCAGAAAGGACAGTGGGTGTAGATGTGGGTGTATAACTTATTTAAGTTTTTACAAATAAGCATCCACAATAATATGAAAGGTATAACTGAGGAGATGGCGATTCACTCAAAATTAAAATGTTAGGGTCAGAAATGTTGTGGCTGTAACTATGGCTCTGTACATTGCTTAAAAGTTCGCACCTGCTGCAGCAAAGTAATGTTTCAGACTATTTACATGATATTTTGCAGCAAGAATTCTTTTTAAATGACATTTAGGTGACTGATTTTTTTTTTGAAGATTCTGTTGGAGAAAGCTGCAAAGCAGCAGTTATTGGAAGAGCAGAATGGATGGCAACTTTGGGATTTATAGTCTCAATTACCTGTTTGTGTACTGATTTGATAATAAGCAATATCAATATTGGCCTTGTTACCAATTCAGAATCTGGAATGATGTGTTCCAGTGTTCTGCAATAAAAAGGCCTGGTCTGAGGACCATGGAAAACAACTCAGCCTCGGGATTTAGGGTAAAGTAATAGATTTACTTACAGCATATAGTGTGAGATTATCTCAAAGTGCAACTACAACCTGCATGTATATAATGCTTTGGACATCATAAAATGCCCCAAGGAAAGTAATCTAATAATACTTGATGAAAAATAAATCTATGCACTGAGAGCAGAATGAATAAAATTCCACTCTGTGCCAATATTGCTTCAGAAAGCATCTGTTAGGCATCCATTTGAAGGATCAAATATTCTTCTTTAAAAATAAATGATCAATCAAATCAAGTTCAATGTCTAAATCAGGTCTTCAGGTTAGAGCTCTGGCCGTAGAGACATGAACATTTTGTGTGTTGCTTCTGAATTCTTTGAGGTCAATGTTTGATTATGTACATGAGTTTTGTGGAAGCTGTCCAATTGGATGACGGGGTTGCTTTATTCTTTCAACACAGAAAAGATGACAGTATTTAATGAACAGTTCTGAAACCGTCATTGATTGCTCATTTCTTAGGAGGGATATCTGATTTTTCTAGTTGTAACTTGAGCTTTCATTAAGGAATCCATAACTGTTTACCTGTATTTTTCAACTCTGTTGCAACTGTGCATTATAAGATTTTTTCAAATCAAAGCAAATTTTAATATGTGTTTTATAAAATAGTTTATTGGCCCTTTGCAAATACTTTGATATCAGATTAAATGCCACAAAACAGTTGTCAGACTTTTCATCACACAGACTTTTTTTTTGAAACTTTATTTATTAATTTTAACATATGAAGAAAGTAAGTAATTCACGTACAGAAATCACACAGACTTTTTAATGTTAATCCTGTCTATTAATTTATGAAAAGACGTCTATTCTAGGTCATTCCATGTCATGATTTTCACAACTATTATTCGACCAGTAGCACTTACAGTGAGAGTAATGAAGTGTTTTCAAAGGCTGGTGATGAAGCAGTAACACGGATGTATTCCAGTTCGCCTGTGGTAGAAACAGGTCTACGACAGATGCCATCTCACTGGCTCTACACAAAGCCCTAGAAAACCTGGACAGAAAAGATGTATACATCAGGATGCTCTTTATCGCATTTAACGCCATTATACCCTCAAAACTGATCAGCAAACTCCAAGACCTGGGAGTTAACACTCCACTGTGTAATTTGATCATGAGCTTTCTCACCTCCAGACTACAATCAGTGGAGATTGATAATAACTTCTCCTCCACAATCTTCATCGGTACTGCAGCACCACAGGGCTGGGTTCTTAGTCCCCTGCTATACTCACTTTACACCTATGACAGTAATGACACCATTTACAAATTTTTCCAACGATACCACAGTAGTGGGTTATATAAAGGTAGGGGATGAGTCTGCATACAGGATGGAGATGAAAACTTGGCTGAATGGTGCACCAACAATGACCTTGCACTCAATGTCACCGAAACTAAGGAGCTGATTATTGCAATTACAGTACTCATTTGACACTTGAGGACAGTGGTTTTCAAAATGCCTAGCCAAACTTGCATTCCATCAAAAGCAATCCCTATTCCTTAAGTGCTCTGTGATTAGTGAGGGATTGCTTAAGGTAGAATGTGAGTTTGGCTGGGCAGTTTGAAAACCACTGTCCTAAAGTGTCAATTGAGTACCGTAATTGCAAGCATTCATGAATAGGGCAACTATAAATCAAGTGAAGTCTGCATAGCTTTATTTTTTAAATTTAACTTGGCTCCAAATACACCAATTAACCTATGCTTTGAGAAGGTGCGAGGAAACCAGAGCACTCAAAGGAAACCTATGTAGACCACGGTTGAAAACCACTGTTTTAATTGTACCTAATTGACTTGTTATGTGCTCAGTTTCATAACTCCAAAGGAAATAGGCCAATAACAATTTTTCTCAAGCAAATTGGGTCCAGAGCAGTGGTTCTCACCTGTCCCTTCCCATTCACATACCACCTTAAGTAATCCCTTACTAATCACACAGCACTTGTGGCATAGGGATTGCTTAAGGTGGAATGTGAATTATGGGGGGCAGTTTGATAAGAATATCCTAAAGCAGTAGTTTTCAATTTATTAGGTGTTTTCCCCTATAATGGACAACACTTAATTAATGCTAGCAATAAATGTGAGTGTCTTGGGAATTCTACAAGAGAGTTGCTCAAGCTGCCATGATAAATTGGATTAAAACCTGCTATCAATAGAAGGTAATTTGCAGTCCTGTATGCTTTTTGTAAATTCCCTAACATCGACTTGGTAAGGATTGCTGCTCTCTCAAATGGTAAAGTGGAGACCTCCATGACATGGTGCCAGCTAATGGTGGATGATGGATTCGGTTTAGTACAGAATCAGCGCCACCCATGAACCGGTTTTACAAAGTTGACAGTGAGCAAGGCCACACATCTGATATATTGTCAAGGATGTTCAAATGCTATTAAAAGAAATTCAACAATGTAAATTTTAAAAAATGTCTTAATATTTTAAGCAACTAAATATATTAAAACAAACAAAGTTGATTCAAGAACTAAATTATCTAAGTTTGTCCTTCCTCCTCCCACTGTTCAGTTTCAAGGTATAATTCTGAAAATTCAATTAGGCCAAGTAAGCTTGGGACATTGAAGTTTGTGTGCAAGTCTTGAACTTGCATAAACCTCTTTGGGTAAGTGGATGTTGATGGTTGGGAATGGAGAATGATGTTGGCGGTTTGTTGCAGAATTGCCAAGATTTCTTCACAAGTTCCCATACTATGGATAGTTGGGATTTGTCTTTTGGGGAAAATCACTAGAATAAATTGAAGGCTTCTGAAAATATGTGTGTTTAGATGTGACAGATTCAATAGGCTTATTGCAAATGTGTCAACACATTTCCCTTGTCTTGAAGTATTTGCAAGCTGTGTTATAGCATCAACTGATTTTAAAGATTTTCATATAATTAAATTAGATCATGGATAGACCTCTGCTTTGAAGCTGCAGCAAGCACTTTGATAAGGAGGAAATTGCAGTCAGGCTAAATACATTTATAGATATTGTGATAGGAGCTGGGTTTCAGATTCATTTTGGGGTTTTTCAACACACTGTTCATTTGCTGCTTTATGTGCACCTCAGATTATTTTGGAGAATGGTAATAAATGTTACTGACTCTTTAAAGGGCTGAGAAGAGTGATTTTTTTTTGTCATAATTTTGCCTTTAACTGACCAACTAATTAAAGTGGGCAGAAATGTTTCCTCTTTACTTGCCTATTTTTTTTATACCTTTTGAGGAATTTCTTTGCCAAGAATTTTCCTTGGCTTAGAGCAGAGGTTCTCAACTTTTTTTCTTTCCACTCACATACCACTTTAAGTAATCCCTTTGCCGCAGGTGGTATGTGGGTGGGAAGGAAAGGTTGAAAATCACTGCTCTAGACCCAATTGTTGCTGAAATATTTTGCTTGAGAAAAATTGTCATTGGCCCATTTCCTTTGGCATTTTGAAACCAACACATAACAATTAAAACAGTGGTTTTCAAACTTTTTCTTTCCACCCACATACCACCTTAAGCACTTAAAGCGGTATGCGAGTAGAAAGAAAATGGTTGAGAACCACTGCCTTAGAGGAAGGGTGCAAGAAACAGAGCGTGTGGCCATGATTATGTTATGTCAGAGTTATGAGTTTTAATATTGTTATTCTGGAGGAGTGGCTGAGGGTGAGAGATGGGTTCAGGGTGTGCATTTGTGTGTTGAAATATTCACGGATATTTTATTAGACTATATGTTGGCAATTGTCGACAAACTGTTCTGAGGTCAAATTTGTTTAACTTTTTTGTGCACTCAAAAACAGTTGAGTGATAGGTTACACCTGAATTGGAAAAGTTTCCAATATCCTTTGGGAAGGTCTGCTCGTGCTGCTGGGGATATTTTAAACTAACTTGGCAGGGGATAGGCCAGAGTAGGTACAGTACAACTCCGATTATCAAATGGTCAGGACCGCGCCTATTTTGGACAAATGATATTTTCAGATAACTCGTTATTTTTAAAAAACAGCCCAGTAGCAACAGAAAATCACTTTTAACCGTGTCTAAATAGCAACAAACAACAAGAGAAGGTGGAGAAAATCAAAATGGTGTTTCAGAGACGCACACGAGCATGCTGGGTTTAAAATTTGTTCAACCTGTGATATCAGTTCGGTGCTGAAAAAAATCTTGGATGACAAGATTTCTGATTGCTTCGGATATCCTCACTTATCCAAAATTTTTTGACGGCAAAATCCTCAATTATCCGAAAAACTTCAGGTCCAAAAAATTTCAGATAACAGGATTTCGGATAATCCAATTTTTGGATCATAGGAGTTGTATGGTTGTGAATGAGTGAAGAGTTTATTATCATACACTTAAGCACAATGTGGAACAGTAATGAAAGTCTTACTTGCTGCCGCTTCCCAGGTAGATAAAACACACCAATGACATTTTAGTATAATTAACATGCAAGATGCCATGAAGAGAGAAGTAAAAGATAATAGGTATGAAAGGAATAATAAATAAATAGATTTCACAGTTGGGGTTTTGAGAAAGATATCTAAACTTTTACTGGTCACAGGTAAGGTGTGAAACAAATGGAAGATTGCAAATGTGGTACAGTACTTTTATTCAAGGACATCAAGGATAAGCCAGACAATTATAGGCCCGTTAACATAATGTCAGTGGTAGAGAAGTTATTGGAAAAAATGCTCAGGTGCAAGACTAACCCGTGCTTGGAAGGGAGGGATTGACCAGGGAGAGTCACCATGAATATGTTGGTGGAACATTCTGTCTGACAATTGAGTCTTTTTTTAAAGAGGTGACTAAATATTTTGATGAGGTCAGTCAGTGATGTGGTTCAAATGGACTTCATGAACATTTCACAAGATCCCATGTGGAAGACTCGCCCAAAAAGCTGGAGCCCATGATATCCAAAATGTTGGAAAATTGGATCCAAAACAGTCTTGGTTGCAGGAGAAAAGAGGATGATGGTAAAAGGTTACTTTTATGATTGGAAACCTGTGATCAGCAGTTTACCACAAGGGATCGGTGCTGTGACCCTTGCTACTGTGTGTTAATGACATTGATATCATTATAGGAGATACGATTTGTAAGTTTGCCTTGCGTTACAAAAACTGGTGGAGGTGTTGATAATGAGAAGAGTAATCTTGGGTAATAAGATGATATTGATCAGAGCAATGGCAAATGCTCATTTTAGATAGGATAGACGAAATATGGATTGCACTTTTACCATGAATTGTATAAATTATGGAGGAACAAAGGGTTCTTTGTGCACAAATTCAAAGATCCCTAAGGTGGCAAAAAGGGTATTTAGAGCGGTGAAGAATGCAAAGACGATTCTTGGCTTTATTAGCTGAGGCGTTCAATACAAGTGCAAGGAGGCCTTGGACCAAGTTTACAATACTAAGTTAGCCCATAGCCCATGGTATGAGAGTACTGAAGATGGTGCAGAGCAAATTTAATGTTGACTGGGATAGAATGTTTCAGATATGAAATGTGATCGAATGGGATTGATTTCCTTGGAGCAAACGAGACTTATGGAGTCCTAGTAAAGGTACACAAAATTATGGGAGTTTTATATAAGGTAGATAATGAGAAACCTTTCCAGTGGCAAATGTGTATCAGACCAGAGACATAGGTTAGGGTGAGGAGTAATAAGTTTAGAGGATCCCTAAAAAAATTTTTCACCCAGAGAATACTTTAATCTGGAATGTACTGCCTGAATGGCAAGAGATACTCACAACAATTAAGACACAACTGAACAAACATTTATACCACCAAGGTACAATCGAATGGCTGGTGAATCAGATTGTAATTACATACAATATTTGATCAGCCCCTTTCAGACTGACACCTTATCCTAATTATTAACAGCCAATATACTGGGTTAAAGAGCCAGTGTGAACACTCGCGAATCTGCATGCAGGCGTCAAATCACCCTGGGGATGGACCACCTCGTTAAGGTGTATCATCCCTGGGGTCATCTGACTCCTGTGTGATGATTAGCCCAGTGTGAAAGGGACATGGGGTATCCAGGAACAAAGTAGTGATGCATTGATGACATTTTGCGTGAGTGCAGAAACATGAAGGAAACAAAAGATTAAAAAGGTATAAACTTTTGTATTCAATTTACTAAATCCTGATCAATGTATTTAAACAAAATTAATCATGCCTAATTATAACATAATTAATCATTATGTACAGCACAGTATGAGCCCTTCAGCCCCTGTTGTTGTGCAGACCTATATAACCCTTTATAAATTTATATAAAGGACCATGGGAAAGTGGTAGAGCAATAAAACACATAGGCACACAAATTATAAAGAACGTGGGAAAGACGCAGAGATAGAGTGATGGCAGTCCTGCCCTTTCAGAATTCCATGTGGCAGAGAAAGGGCTGTATGCATGGAGCTCTCATGGAGCTGCACAGAATTCTAGGAGGGCAGCTCTGCCATCGCTCGATGCGTCAATCAGATGTTACTGGTACAGGATAGGCGCCCCTCTCCCCGGGGATGCCTGGTGGTGAATGTGAAAGGACGCAGAGAACTGGTTAACGGTGGTTCACTGTGAATGGCAAAAACTACTTCTTTAACCAGTTCATTGAATGGCCAATTTACAGGTTAGCCAGTGTGAAAAGGGCTAAACACGGTGGGCCAAATTTTTTTTGTGCTGTATCACTCCATGACTAGTTTATTGGCAAAATCCACGACTGATGTTGCAAATCCAATAGATATATATTGGACAATTTGTGTTTTTGAAGAGAAATTGTGCACACTACCAAAACATTTTTTCCTTCTTCACAGATATGGGCTTATTCTCCCAAAGGCAAAGCAGAACTCTCTAGCATTATCGAAACATTCTATTTTTAATGACTCCGATGATGAGGTAAGTTGCATCATTGTATATAACAGGAAATAAAATGAAAATCAGTAGCTGTTTCCTGGTAAAATAAGATTTGAATGGTAAAAATATCAAATTATTAAAAATTTACATTTGTCCTATTTCTTTTAAGTGCTTTAAAAATAAAAATACAATTTTTATTATGTTGTGAACTTCTTTGGTGTGACAATTTGTAATCATCTTGTCAGAGTTGACATCAGTAAGTGATTTCAAAGTCCTGCATTTTGAAACTTCATCTTGTATGTGTGTGTTCAGCCGATGAGATACAGTACAACCTTCAGCTGGACAAACAGTCCTCCCAATTCTAAAGTTGTTAATTCTCTTACAGCCTGTAATCTTTCAAAAGGAAAAGCTTATAATTAAAGGAAGAGAGATTAGGGCTGCTTTGAGTTTATTCTCCATGATATTATTGGCCAACTCATGCAGTGAAAGTGAGATATTGACTTTTAAGTATTGGTTATTCAAAATAAACCTCCAGAGATTACTCCTTTCGAACTGAAAATGAAGACTAAGCAATCTTGTTTCTTCGTGAGGACTGACATTCTTTGTATAAATGCATTTATGAAACTTGCCCTTCCCCGCTTTGTTCATTAAGTGGCATGTGCCTTTTATTTTGTTCTTAATTCCTTTAATTAAAGGAATTAATTAAATTCCTGGCCACCGTGACAGAGGTGCACCAAAGAAAAGGTACAAGGACTGCCTAAAGAAATCTCTTGGTGCCTGCCACATTGACCACCGCCAGTGGGCTGATAACGCCTCAAACCGTGCATCTTGGCGCCTCACAGTTTGGCGGGCAGCAACCTCCTTTGAAGAAGACCGCAGAGCCCACCTCACTGACAAAAGGCAAAGGAGGAAAAACCCAACACCCAACCCCAACCAACCAATTTTCCCTTGCAACCGCTGCAATCGTGTCTGCCTGTCCCGCATCGGACTTGTCAGCCACAAACGAGCCTGCAGCTGACGTGGACTTTTTACCCCCTCCATAAATCTTCGTCCGCGAAGCCAAGCCAAAGAATTCCTTTAAATATATTTGCTTATTCTGGAAGATATTTGTGAGTTTGGGATGATTTTTTTTGTTGGCATTATGCTGACAATATATTAGTTAACAAAAATGAAGGAGACTATTCACCATCCATTATCTTTTGAAAGATTTTTCAAATCTCAATTTAAATGTTGGATTGCTTTTTAAAATATATTCTCAGGTTTCCATCTTTTTTCGGGAGTGGAATCCCAATGTTATTCCACAAAATCAATAGCTTTTTTTCTGTACCTTTTCTGTGATTCTGTCTTGTGAGCCCTCAACCCAAATAGCTTCGATGACTCCAATATGTGAATGACTAAAGAGCAGAGAGCAGCAATCAGTTAAAAGTATTAAAAACCTGTGCTGACCAACTTGTCAATATATTCACAGATATCTCACTCAGGCAGGCCATGGTACCCACCTGTTTAAAATAGGGATCAATCGTACCATGAAGAGTATGTTAATATGCCTGAAATGACTATTGACCAGTGGCACTCGCATCAACGGTAATGAAGGGTTTTGAAAGGCTGGTATTGAGGCTGTTTGAGTGGTGACATGGATCCGATCCAATTCGCCTACCATAGCCTACCATCTCACTGGTTATACACAAAGCCCTGTAACATCTGGACAGCAAAGATGCATACATCAGGATGCTCTTTATCAATTACAGTTCGGAATTCAACGCCATCATCCCCTCAAAATTGGTCGGCAAACTCCATGCCCCATGGTGTAATTTGACCTGGATTTTCACCTCTAGACCGGAATCAGTGAAGATTGATAAGGACATCTTCTCCACGATCTCCATCAGTATTGGAGCACCACAGGGCTGCATTCTTTGCTCCCTGCTCTACTCATGTGTGTCTCGGCACGATCACCATCTACTAATTTACTGATGATACCACACTAGTGGATTGTATAAAAAAAGGCCAATAAGTCGGCATTCAGGATTGAGAATGAAAACATGGCTGAATGGTGCAATAACAATGACCCCAAAACCAAGGAGCTGACTGGTGACTTCAGGAAGTGATAACCAAAGGTGTACAATCTAGTAATCGTTGGGGGAATCGGAGGTGGAGAGGGTGAGCAAAAATAAGTTCTTGGGAGTCACCATTTCAGAGGAATTTTTCTGGACCCAACGCACTAATGGCATCGTGAAGAAAGCACATCAGCGACTTTACCTCTTCAGGAGTTTGCGGAGGTTTGGTATGGCATTGGAAACCATGGCAAATTTCTGCATATGTATAATGGAAAGTGTGCTGACCAGCTGCATACCGGTTTGGTATGGGGGCACTAGTACCCCTGAGCGGAAAGCCCTGCAAAGGTAGTGGACAGCCCAGGACATCCAAAGCAAAACCTTCCCCACCATTGATAATATCTTCAGGGGATATCATCAAGGAGCCACACCACTCAGCACATGCTCTGTTCTTGCCGCCACTCTCACGAAAGAGGTTTTGGTGTAACAAAACTCGCAGCACCAGGCTCAGGATCAGCTGCTACCTCTCCGCCATCAAACTCAATCACGGATTCATTACTTTTGCATTTTATTGATTTTTAGTTCTCTCTGTATTCCACAGTTTGTTTATATTTATTTATTTGTTTACAGGTGTATGTTGTATGCAGGTTTCTTTTGCACTACCAATAAGTGGTAATTCTGCCTCGCCCACAGGAAAAAAAATCTCAAGGTTGCATGATGTTATGCATGTACTCTGATAATAAATCTGAAATCTCGTTTGAAATCTGACTCTGTTCTTACAAAGTAACTTTCAATTATAAACCACATTTAACTTTACTATTATAGAAACAGTTATGGTTGTAATAGAGAGTCCTGAGTATCAGGATCATTTCTGTCTTTGCCCCTTCTTCTTTCTTTTGACTGCTTGTTGCTTTCTGCTCTTTTTCCATTCGCAAATAGGAGTCAGATTGACTTTTTGGATGTTGAGGGCTCTTGAGACAGAAACACAGAAAAGGTGCAGCACAGAAAAAAATCTATTGATTCTGTAGAATCTGTACGAGCTCAATGCAAAACCAATCCAGACAGTCCTACCAATAGCCCTGAAAACATTTTTCCTTTAATCTATTTGTCAATCCCTTGTGAATCCCAAGATTGAATCTTGCCTCCCCTACCCATAATCCTGTACCCCATTCCAGAATTTGATCAAGCATAGTTCAGTAGGTTTGAGCACTTGTGTGGAAGTTAGACCATCCCATTCACACCTATTAGGAACTATCTTTCTGGATTAAAAATAAATACTTGACACCTTCAATAAAAACAAAGTGCTAGAAACATGCTGCAGGTCTTGCAGCAACTGGGGAGAGAGAAACAGAGTTTAACACTTCAGTTTTCACATCAGCATCAATTCGACAGACTATTTTTACAAAGCAATCTAATAGAGAATCTAATATCTTTCTAAAAGAATGAAAGATGACTGAAGGGAATGTTAAAGTCTTCAACCAGAAATATTAACCGTTTACCCCATATATGCTGGGTATTTCCAGTTTTCTTTTGTTTCAGATTTCTAGCATTTGTATTTTATTGAGCTTTTTTGTTTATTGCCACCTGTAGTTCGGACTGTTCTTGTGAGGTATCATCTCAGAAATATTTACTATTGGCACATTGGCATGGAATTAGTTTGCTCCCTTCATATTCCACCCATTCCAATAAAACTTGCATTCCATTTTTAAGATTGATGTGCTTTTTGAGTGTGGTGTTTAAAACTACAGTGAAAATTAATTTTGAATGTAGTTTTATGATAAGCCTATGCCCTGATCTTTAGCTAAGTTCTTCATGATCTTGAAACAAATAAATTGATTGACTGCTTTTTTTTTTAGATTATTTTATTCTCTTTCCGAGGAATTATTTTGTTAGCGCTGATGACTCAATTTCTCCCATAATCTTATCAACCTGGGAATGTTGAGACAGTTGTGCAGAAACCTTGGACACTAAACAGAGTTTCTTATGCATTCAGCAACTCTTTCCATAAGTTGATTCACCTATCCCCACTATAATGACATACTAATTTTATTTAAACGTAACCTTCCATTTCAATCTGTAATTTTAGTTTTATATTTCAAGTTTGATTAGTTACATTATTTCTATTAATCCACAGATCAAGCATATTTAATATCTTAATAATATTTAAATAACTGTCTAATAATGAATCTTCTTTTCTAATGTAGTAAATAGACAATTTAAGAGCACAGAGAAAGAATTGTCCATTTTAATATATGGTTCTGTTTTCCAAGTTCCCTGACCCGTTTCACTAATAGAGTGATAGATGGGATGCATAGCGTACAGTAATGGTTTAATGGAAGGGTTTTTTTAAATAGATAGATCAAACAAAGTCTGTGTACTATTCCAACATTTTAATGCTTATTTATGGAGCAGGCTGGCTCTCTGCAAGTTGTATTTAGTTTAAAAAATCTTTCAAGAATTTGAACAAACAAACTAATAATTTGTATATCGGTTTGTAAGAAAATTGGCTTTTATTGTACTTATGACAGCTGTGGCTCAAAGTTACCAAAAAGTAATAAAATATGGTCTTTGGTTTGATAGTATCTCGGGAAGATAAGGTGTATTTTTCTGACAAAAAAAATTACTTCATTAGTTTTGTAATAAATTGTGAGTGATGTAGATAAGTAAATTCGTGGTAGGGAATTTCATTTCCTGTGAAGTTTAATGCTTTATGTCACTTGATCTTCAAATGCGGCCAGATTGTGTTGTTCAATTTTTACTCTACCTTTGTTTATGTTTATCATTCATTTTTGTGAGAAGAAATGCAAGAGAGGAGGTAGATGAGTTTGTTTTAGAGCACCAAAATGAAACTTTCATAAACTTGCAATGTACTTGAAAATGGCAACATCTTTGCTGATATCAAACATTAAGTATGGGCTTAAATGAGGTGGAAGTGTTTCTAAAGCAGTTTTTTATTTAGAGTCCTAATAGCGAAGGGCCTGTACTCAACCTTGTATTAAAGGATGAGGAAAGGTAAGCAATAGAAATGCCAGTGGAAGAACCTTTTAGAAACAGTTAAATAAGAAGATCTGCAAATGCTGTGATTGTAGTTTATACAAAAATGCAGGGGAAATTCAGCAAGTCACTTAGCATTTTTTTTGTAGCAAAGATAAAGATACATATTCAACATTTTTGGCCTGATCCCTTCATCAAGGTGTGAGCAAAAATCAGGCAGGTGCCTGAACAAAATACTGGGGGAGTGGCAGGGGGGAGGAGCACAGGGACACAGTGCTTCTGGTTGAGGAAAACCCTGAATGATTTGGTGGGGAGGCACTCATCCACGCTGTTTTGATGAAGTCTGTGATAGCCCTCGTGTACTCGTTCAGATTCTCAGCAGAGCCCTTGAATACTGCCTAATCCGTTGACTTGAGAAGTCCTGTATCCGCTCTTCAGCCTCCAGTGACAACCTTCTAGATGTCCTGATCTCCGGACCTGCTCTTTTTAGGCTCTGTATGAGGGTAGAACAAACACAGCCAGATGATCCAACTTGCCAAAAGTGTGGTCTCGGGAAAGAACGGTGGGCCTTCCTTATCTTGGTGTAGCAGTAATCGAGTGTGCTAGGACTGTCTGGAACAGCAGGTTTACATGCGGGGTTTTAAAATTATTTTATTTTGATATTCATAGTCTTGCAAAATTCAAAGAAACAGTATAATCTTTCAACATTCATACAATATGCAGAGTCTATGTTTATCCCTCTCCCCACCTCCCCCCTCCACCTTTACCCTACTGAAAAAAACATTTGATTAAATCGTACAGATACACATTCTGGTGGGAGCCATAGACCCCTACAGAAACTTTTGAAAAAAACAATCAGGATGGTAAATAACAAAGGCTAAAGAAAAATTAAAAAGAAAATAAACTTAAAATTAAACTGTCCCACTTTTTGGTCACTTTTATTTCCCTTCTAGGATGAATTGCTATCGTACCCCTATTTCGAAGTGGGGGGGCGCACTACTCAATCTGTGTGTCAATATATTTCAGTTAAGGTTGCCTCACTAACGAATGTGTCTTGTTTCTTCCTTAAATTGTATGTGATTTTCTCTAGGGGAATGCAACTCTGCATTTCCATATTCCATCCTGTGATATTTAGTTGGGAGTCAGACTTCAATGAAAACGCTATACACTACCTGGCTACCGCCAAGGCGACCTTCATGATTGGAATTTGATCTTTAGTCATTCTAAAATTCACGTCCCCAATATCTCCCAGAAAGTACAACTCTGGATCCTGTGGAAAATACACTTTTGTAATTTTTTTCAGAACGTCCCCCAGGTCTTACCTTTGTACATAACCAGGTGGAGTAGACACAAGTTCCAACTTCCACACAACACCTAAAGCACACTTCAGAAATTTCAGGCTTTGATTTGTGTAATTTTTGTGGTGTGAGGTACAACTGGTGCAAGAAATTGTACTGCACCAACCTGTATCTGGGATAGATGCAGATATGAGAAGAATGTTCTGTTGGACAAATCATATTTGTTTGTTTCTCAAATGACATAAACTGCCCCCTTTTTATAACAATCCTCAAAACACCTAATCCTTTTCTGGCACCAGGTGTCCAGGATTTTATTACCCAGAGTTAAGGGTATTAAATTATTCTGGGTCAAGGGCATTTTAAGGGATATCCCTGCCTTCCATCCAATACATTGCTTTACTCTTTTCCATCTCTGGAGTACATGCTTTAAGATAGGGCTATCTGTTTTCTTTGAGAGTAATTTGGTATCCCACTTATATATGAACTCTTTGGCTATCTCTTTGTCTACCAAGTGTAGTCCAATTTGCATCCATGGTGGGGGGGGGGGGTTGGCTCCTCCCTCAAAGAGTGAGGAGATGAATCCCGCCTGGGATGCCCAGTAACACATTTTGAAGTCAGGACATTTTAAACCCCCCCCCCCCCCAAATTGTAATCCCATGTCAACTTTTTCATGGAGATTCTAGCCACTTTCCCATTCCACAGGAATATTCTGACACATTCATTAAGCGGTTTAAAAAAAACGCTGAGGCAATGAAATGGGTAACAATTGGAAAAGCTATTGGAGCCTTGGCATCACCTTCATTCTGGCACAGTTGACTCTACCCATTAATGTTATGGGAAGAATCCTCCATCTAAACAGGTACTCAGTCTCCTGGACAAAAGGGAGATAATTCTTTGATTATCTACTTTAATCCCCAGTTATATAGTGCCTTCTTGCAGCCATTTGAATTGATTTCCTTGTTGGTACTGCCCATAATCCCCATTATCTCACTTTTATCCAAATTCACCTTGTACCCCGAAACCTTTCTGTAATCCTCCAGTATGGTCTTAGTCTGGCCAATTATTCTGCCCCCCAGGTCCATCAAATATACTGACTCATCGTCACCAAAAGGCCTAGATTAAACCCCTGTATGTCTGCATCCTGCCGAATGGCTTCCACCAACAGCTCAATGACTTGTATAAACAGCACTGGGGACTCTGGGCAACCTTGCCTACCTGACCTGCTCAGTGGAAATTCTAGAGACATCTGCCCATTTGGTATAAGTTACCGTCGGCCTTGTGGTAAAGTGCCTTAACCCAATTAATAAATGTTTGTCCCAATCCAAATTTCTCCAGTACCTTGAACAGGAAGTCCCACTGCAGTCTGTCAAAGGACTTCTCCTCATCCAAAGCTACGGTTACTTCCAGGTCCACCCCTGATTGTGCCAGGTGTACCAGACTTGCAATCTGGCTATGTTGTTTGCTGATTGCCTCTTTTCTACAAAACCCACTTGATCCAGGTTCGTTAATCTCGGCAAATATTTGCCAACCTATTGGCTAATTGTTTTGCAATCATTTTATAGACTGTATTCACTAAAGAAATGGACCTATATGAGGCAGTTTCAATGGGTCCCTTTTTTGGGAACCACCATGATAATTGCTGTTGAGAAAGACTCCGGTAGGATATGCATCTCTATTGCTGTCTTGATCTTAAAATCAACCTTTCTGTCTTGTACGTTTGTAGTGTATTAGACTTGAGCTTTTTATTCACCAAGTTCCTGTATTTCCCTCTGTGCCTGATCTTTGGTACTCCATTTCCAATTGGGCTATTTCTGTTCCAAATCATTGATCTTCTTCATGTGCTTCTTTTTAATGCTTGGTGTATCCAATTATCTGGCCCCTTAAGTAAGCCTTGTCCCATGTGTCCCATATTAGGACATTATCCTCAGTAGAGGGGCAGTTCCTCTCACAGAACAAATCAATCTGAGCTCTAACCAAGCTACAAAATTCTGCTTTTCTCAACAACGACGTATTCAGATGCCATCTATACACTGAGGCCTGCTTATCTGGCATTATAATAGATGCTGTCAATGGTGAATGATCTGACAATAGCTGCGCCGTTTACTTGGTTTCCACTATCCTACTCTCCAATTGAGCTGACGCTAAATAAATCAATTCTGGTGTACGAATCGTCTTGTCTTGCATAAAATGAGTAATCCCTTTCTCTCAGAATCAGCCTCCACCAGACATCTATGAGATTCAGCTCCTTCATAAAGACCAGGGTGGACTTAGCTGTCCGTGTCCCTTGTTACCATCTTTGCCGATTTATCCTTGACGGATCCAGACAAAAATTAAAACCCCTCCGATCAAGACATTCTCACACCCTTCAACTACTTTCAAGACTATATCTTGTATAAATTTTTTGTCATTGAAATTCTGGGCATATATATTCATGAGTGTCCAGGGTTTCAAGTATATTTGACAATGCATCAGCACAAACCTCCTCGTGGCTCCCCCACAACCCTGCCACCTCGGGGTTGACAAACCTCAACCTCCAGGACCTCTGCTTGCTTTAGGGGTTCCGGGGCTCCATCAGCATTGCTGCCGTCTCTGTCGACCCAGTAGGCCTATCCTTCTCCCGCTCACCACATCTTTTACACGAGGTAGGTTCTTGTCCTCTTGCCGATTTTGGTTTTCTTCTCATCTTCTTGTTTTCTCTGTATTTTCTTTACTTTCTGGTCTGTATTCTGCTGAATTACTATCTTTCCTAAATCTCACTACGGGGAGCTCTCCTAACCCGCTAATGCTCTACCGGCTCCATTTGGCTCTCCTAGGCAGGGTTTTCTTGACATAGGCCTGGTTATTTGCATTCTTGTTAGCCATGGTAGAGGTATGCAAAAATTGGAGGGTAGCCAATGTCGTTACCTTATTCAAAAAAGGTTGTAGCAGATATAAGCCTTTGTTATTTTGAGGAAATTATTGAAAAAAAGTCAAAGAGCCAAGATTCAATGATTAAAAACAGAAACTGATTACGAGTGTCGGGAAGGTCTTGTCTCCACGAACTCTCAAAGCCAATTGAGTTTTTTTCCGTAGAATAGACGGGCAACAGATGTGGTTTACATGGACTTCAGCAAGGTTTTCCATTGATTAGTGTTTTCTGAAGCAAGCATAAACAATTCAATTTGGTTGAATTTTTGAGAAATAAACATTATCTAGTTTTTTTAAATATAAAATATCAACCTGTTTAAATAAAACTGGTTCTACATCCAAGTTGCACAATGGATGGAACACAAAGTCAATTTGATAGGTACACCCATACAAATTTTTAAATATTTCCTGTATACCTGAAAGTTTTTTTTTAATCTTATAAAATGTTACCAGGTTCCATTTTTTTTAGATGGCGGCCAGATGCTGGAAATAAAACTAGAAAGTTATTTGTTGTCAGGCAGCGGGATTAAGAGAAACCTTGTTTCCCACTGAAGCTGAATGCTGTAATATGAAATATAAATTGAAACTCATGGGCAACTTAGGCCAAGTCAGCCTCTGCCAAGAAACAGGATTAATATTTCAGATGTGACCTACTGTGGGAAATGTTACAATGAGAAAAACTACAGATGCCAGAAGAGTCTTTTCATAATTGGGTAACTGATAAAGTGAAAATGTTATTGTTGGAGCAGGTTTTTTCACAGAACCGTTGGGAAAGCAGGATGGAGCAAAGAACAAAAAAAAACAGGATCTCAATAAGACGGAGAACAGATTTAATGAAGAAAGGGATGTTGATGCAAAATAAAAAAGTACAGAAGCAAATGTTGGCTGAAATTGACAATTGCAGAATCAAATGGCACCTTCGGTGCAAAGAAATGAAGTCAGAATTCTAATTGCTTTATGATGATAGGATTGGATTTTATAATATTTAGCACATTTATTTTTCATACACTTGTCTTTTGTTAGTCTTATTTAATATTACTACATTGGCTTATTGAACACATTTGTTTCTGAGACTCAGAAGATAGTAAATCAAAGCAATTCTATTTATGATTCACCTTTTTAGAAATTAATCATTCTGGTGCTTAAAACATTTGGATGGTGTTTCTATCTTCCAGTGGCATCTCTCCCTCACAATTCTGAATTATTCCAGAACTTGAAAGGTTTAATTAAATTCTCAGTCAGCAAAGAAATTTAGGCAATTCCATTTTAATAACTGCACATGGCACAAGTACCCCATGCCCAAAATCACAGGTTGGTTTTGTTATTTATTTATTGACGTGCATTTAATCCAAATAAAATGACAAGGAACTGGCTGGCTTTTACATGCTACAAATATCCTTCTAGAAGAATTAATGCTGAAATTTGTGGGGTTTTTCTAAAACAAAGATTTTTTTTTTGTGCTAATACATTTTTTTGGAACCTCCAGTAATTGTGTTCTTTCACGTGAGTAAGGAAAATGCTATCAAAAAATGTGATTGGACTGTGAACATTTTTGAAATGGACACTTTATTAAAAGTTTAATTATTTTGTAGAATAAAAAAGAATAGGAAAGATCAATGGATTTAAGATATTGGTTTAATTTTTTATTTTTCATCATTTGATGTTTTATTTATGAACAGAGCAAACTAGGCATAAACGTTAATTTTTGAAGGTAACTCTTGACAGACAGTTCAGTGTTCTCTTTCAGAACACTTTTTCTGACAATTTCATTATTCATTTTTTTGTCTTTGCAACATCATTCCTAAATATACTGTAGATTTCAAAAATGTCATGGTACATTTTTGCGTTTTGGGTAACTTCTCAGGCTGCCTTTGTTCCAAGCTTTTCTGCATAGTGTGTGCCTTGTTTGTAAACTTTCCATGATCTGAGAGTGCTTCAAGACGATGAGCATCTAAATGATCTTCGAACATTATGTCAGTGCACCTTGAAAAGCTTGGTCTTTGCAACGTAGTTTACTAATCCTATCACATGTTGGCAACCAACCTTCTGCCTTCAAAAGGCACAAGAATTTATACCTAGATTATAAGCCACTGAATAAATACATGTGAATTTTTACAGGAAGTAAATATTCATGGATCACAGTTAAATATGTTTAGATAGAATAGCTTTTTTAAAATTATAACTGATTTTCCATGTATGTCAACAATTCTGAGATGTGTATTCTTTGTAGTTTGCAGAAAAAAATGAGTAGATAATTTTAACCTGTATGTGCTGTAATTATAAAAGAATAATTCAATGAGCAATAATTGTTGGTATACTTGCTTGATTTTTGCCATAAATTTAACTGTTAAACTTGAAATCTGATTAATGCAAAAGTCATTACAAACCACCTTTAAAGAATAGGATTGTGTTTTCCAGGCCTTGGATGTTCTGCAGGGATTTTTGAAAATCAAACTCCATTCACCCATTTTCCATGTTATTTATGCCTAACTTATTATAAATCTATCAGTCAGATTTAAAATTTAAACATTAACCAAGTATCAATTGTTTGTGGAAAGAGAGTTCTTTAACTGCTAATTATAATCAAAAAAATAAACTGCAGATGCTGGAAATCTACAACATTGGTGAAATCAAGTTATAAAGTCTGAAAAGAACTGAATCTATTATTTAAAAAAGTTAATGCTTCATTAATATTAAAATGCAATATTCTTTTCTTGCTTAAGGTGTTAAAAGCAAGTCTAAAATGGAATGCCCATAGCTCTATTCCAAATTAATACTTTTGATATAGTGCCTTCATTAGTGTATTGGTGCTTAATATAGGCATGTGTGGCTTTTAATTTTAATGAAAGCATTTATCCCAATAAATGTATTTTCTGTATACATTTTACAGTATACAACACTATCTGGACCTGTATACCAGTAAAAACCCTGGTATCTGGAATTCAAGCAACTGGCAATCTCAAGCAACTGGCAAAAATATCAAGGAAAATAAATTTAAAAAATTAAAATAATAAATTTAAAAAATGCAAGTTGAAAATTGTAAAAGTAAATGTCCTCTGAAGTAACCCGCAAACCTTGGTGATGGGAGCAAATGCCTTCGTTATGCTTTATTCGTAAAAACTGTTTGAATAAAGTTTAAATAAACGTGCTTGAATAAAATGGCATTTCCCAGGATGAAGAGCTCTCTTAAATTGTCTCCTTGTCTCTGCTTAGTAAGAGTCACCCCAGTCAGAATCTTTATCTATAAACTTTGGGGGTGGGGGGAGGTGTTAATTATATATAATTTTATTGTTTGTCTTTTGTGCGGCTCCATGGAGGGGGAGGAACCTGCAGAAGAAGATTCAGTTAAATGTTTCAAAGAATGTGATTAAAAATAGAGTAAAATGCTTTAAGGTTTATATATTCATGCAAATACAGTTTGTTCAGTGTAAGTACAATATAGTATTTTTGAGTTTTGTCTTTTAAATTGTATCTTTTTAATGCAGGTGTATTAGCTATGTATTGTAAGAGTAATTGGAAAATATACTTATCAAACATCCACTGATCCACATAGGTGCTAGAAACCAGGAGTTTTACTGTATAATTACTCTTATTTAGAAATTTACCTTGCATATTTGTGTTTCCAATAACAGTTATGATTCCGATTTTCAGAAAGTAATGAGTATTGCGATAATCTTAAAATATATTTCGCAATGTTACAGGTTCTTTGATTACATTTATTAATCGCGCACACACATAATTTATATTAACAGCCTGTAGCAACAAGCTATTTCCCAGCCTGCAGTCCTGATTTTGTTGCTCCTGTACCTCTTCCTTAATGGTAATGTGTCAAAGATTCTGTGTGCTAGATGGAAAGGGTCCTCTATAATTCTTTGACCCCTATTTGAAAATAAATAAGACAAAGTATCTTAGAAAAGTAAGAACTTCCTATTGGTATTCAATACTTCGAGTCTGAGTATTTTAGTGCTTTTGTCCTATCATTAAACAAGTGGGTTATCTTGACAGACAATTGAACTCAGTTGGTATTTTCTTTAACTCAACATTACTATGAAATTATTACAGATTTATTTATTTCTTACACTTCCACACAGAGCTCCTGCTTTAGTAGTCTGAGTAAAAAATTGAAATAGTTGAAACAAACGGTCAGGATAACTCATTTTATGTTGTTTAAAATATTGAACAGTTAACTGTACAGGGTGTATGTTTGACTGTTGTTCAGTGTATTTATTTATTTTCTCCTTGCAGACATCAGTCAGTGAAAACCTTCAGAAAGAGTCGCTGAAGAAAAGAATGATGAAACAGGTACAACATCAACAAGCCAAATAAATTTTCAACAAAATCATGATTAATGAATTCTAGTTATATAATGCAGAGATTCAATTCAACTGGTGTAAATGCAGTTTCTAAATTTAAATTTTGTACAAGATTTTATGTTATGCCTTCTAAACTGAGAAAAGGTTGCATGGATAGGAATAGAGAATGTAAAGTAAATATAAACAATCACAACAAAAAAAATGGTGGAACGCTATAGTGGGATTTGTAAATCAATTTCACCCAGAAATTCAATTTCACCCAGAAATGATATGCTAATTGGATGCTGTACTGGATCATAAAAATAATGAAATTGGTGAAATTCAGCTTTAAAAGTCAGTTGGGTGTTTTTACCTTCTTTTTCATGCACTACCATGCAATCTGCGAGTGGCTGCCTTCTCATTTCCACTCGTGTCAATTGGATATGGATCAGAAGACCAAGGATCTCATTGGCAGCCAAATGAATTGCGAAAGGTAGTCATGGAGATAAGGAAAATGGGGAGGAGGTATACATGCCTTAACTGTGTCTGCGCTCACATGTCATTTGAAAATGTGATCTGATACTGGGACAGGTCAATTATCAGTAACCTCTGCAGTGCAGGTTGTTGGAGAAAACTAGGTGAGTTATTGCAATGCATTTTGTACATTGGTACACTTGGTGGCAGTTGAGGTAACCATCAAATGGTTTGCTTTGCATTGGATGGTCCTTGAAGAATTGGAGCAATAATAAGTAAACAATCTAACTTCTGATATCATCTATTGTCATTAATTGCACATTAATTGCCCAACAAAGTAGCGTTCTCTGGACCTGTGCAAAACATGCAGATGCGCAACCTGACATAACACAGATACAAACAATAAACACGTAGGGCATTTATTGGTAGAAACAAATAAATAAGTAGATATTGTTTCGTCAATAAGAAAGTCTCAGATGGTTCATGTGAGCAGTTCCTTTGGTCATTCAGCATTAAAATAAATTTAATATTTTAAAATTTAGACATACAGCATGGTAACAGGCCATTTCAGCCCACAAGCCCATGCCACCAAATTAACCTATACCCCTGGTACAGTTGGAACGGTGGGAGGAAACCGGAGCCCCCGGGGAAAACCTATGCAGACATAGGGAAAATGTACTGTTACGAGTCCAAATGACCCCAAAATCCAGCAGCAATAGATATTCAACAAGACAAATGGTTATTTAAACAAAACTTCCTTTAATTATCTTTAAACATGAAAACAGGATCAAACTTTAACTTATTACTATTAACTTAACCCCCTTCTAATTCTAAGCAACGTGTATGTAATGTGTGTGTAAGTTCAGAAAAGTTCTTTAATTCGCAGTCCAATCTCACTTCTCACTCTTCCAAGTTCACCAGTATCAGGCAATTCTTATACTGTGCACAGAATTTAACATTTGTGAAGTTCGCCAGGCTTTGGTGCTTGAAAGGTAAATAGCTACTGCTCAGGAAGGTTTTTGTCAGGTTTCAGAGGGAGATTTGTTGTTCGCTGAACACCCACAACTGATTTCTTTTAATCAGTCACTTCAGCGTCTTGCCGAAGAAATTTGCCCCTTCAG
The DNA here is from genome assembly GCF_036971445.1 of Narcine bancroftii. Lineage (NCBI taxonomy): Eukaryota > Metazoa > Chordata > Chondrichthyes > Torpediniformes > Narcinidae > Narcine > Narcine bancroftii. The sequence continues at coordinate 13,832,207 of NC_091482.1, forward strand.
GGTTTTCCAAATGATAACCTCTTTCTTTCAGGTCAGCAGAGTTCCTTTTTGTTTCCTTTATTTCAAATGAAATGTTAGGCAGCCAGTTCTCTCCTCTTCTGTGAACCACAAGGGCTTTGACCAGGCTGAACTAGGCACTCACAACCCATATTCAAATGGGGTTTTTCCACAAGCTTACCAGCTTGTCCTGTTCCAGTCCCAGCTGTTGCTGCTGGCTGTAACACTGTAGAAATGATGTCTCTCTGTCTGTCTCTCTCTCTCCCTCTCTCTCTCTCTCTCAGAGAAAAGCCTGTTTGACTCCCCCTCTGCTTGCAAAATCACATGACCCCCTTAGAACATCAAACAGCACTCCCAGAGAGAGGGAGTCACGTGATGGAGTAGTGGCTGGTCGAGTGGAACCAGCCCTCTCCAGAGAAAAGAAAAAAAAGTGTGAAAAAACAGAGCTCAATAAACATCAAATACAGGAAGAGAAAGATAAAGTTACAGAGAAGAGACAGAAGATGGCACCCAAAAGAGAAAAGGTAAGAATAATAGAGAAAAGGGAAGAAGGAAAATCACTGGAGAAGAAAGAAGAAGGCCTTTACCTGCACATTGGAGCAGAGAGCCACCGTGGTGAGGAGCGGCTGATCTCCGGTGTTGGTGAGTCCCCAGAGGAGTGGTGTCCTTCCAAACGACAGACTTCAAAAATGGCTCTCAGAGCCAAGAAGAGGTGTTCAACTGCGCATGCGCGAAGAGTTGAGCATACGCAGTGCGCAAGTTTTTTTTTAAAAAAAGGTTAACGCCGGCAGGAGGGGGACTCAGCTGAGAAGTGGCCAGCTGAGAGATGCCCAGTATCGAGGCGTTTGGCTGAGGGAAGTAAGCAAGAGAGAAGAAAAGATGAGCGGTGAGAAAGAGAATGAAGGGCTGGAAGAGGGTAAGCGGCAACGGGGTGACTGGCAGCGGGCCGATGCGCGGCAGGGGGCCCAGCAGCGGGCCGGCGCGCGGCAGGGGGCCCAGCAGCGGGCCGGCGCGCGGCAGGGGGCCCAGCAGCGGGCCGGCGCGCGGCAGGGGGCCCAGCAGCGGGCCGGCGCGCGGCAGGGGGCCCAGCAGCGGGCCGGCGCGCGGCAGGGGGCCCAGCAGCGGGCCGGCGCGCGGCAGGGGGCCCAGCAAGGATACAGAAGCAGCTCACCAGAGAAGGATGAAGAAGATGGCACAGGCATAGATACAGACACAGAAGAAGAGGAGGAAGAAGACCAAGAATTTCAAAGGAAAGTAGAAGGTAAAATAGAAGGACAAAATTTAGATAAAGCCTTTTTTGAAGAACAAATGAGGTCATTAAAAGTATGTCCATCATTAGAATTTATTTCAATCAAAAGAAAAATGAAAAGAGCTGAAGACAGAATGCAAAGCTTAGAATTGGTCATGACTGAAATAGGGAAAAGAGTAGAAAATGTGGAGGAACGAGAAGCTGCTATAGAAATGGAGATGAATGATTTAAGAGGGAAGTTGGAAGAGAGCGAAAAAAAAATTAAAGAGACAAGATTTATTGTCACAAAAAATTGACGTATTGGAAAACTACAGTAGTCGAAACAACATAAAAATAGTGGGCCTGAAAGAAGACAAAGAAGGGTCAGATATGTAGGAATTTATAAGAGGATGAACCCCGAAGGTGCTGGGAATGACAGATTCACATGAAAAAATAGAAATCGAAAGGGCGCATAGAGCGAAACCGCCACCACATCATAAACCGAGATCCATATTGGTAAAACTTCTAAGATATGCGACAAGAGAAAACATACTGGAGCAGGCAAGAAAGAAGGTTAGAAAAGACAATGAGCCATTGGAATATAAGGGACAAAAATAATTTTTTTATCCAGACATAGGCTTTGAACTTTTAAAGAAGAGGAAGGAATTCAACACGGTGAAAACAATCTTATGGAAGAAAGGGTATAACTTTATATTAAGACATCCAGCAGTACTCAAAGTATTTATTCCTGGGGAGTGGAATAGACTGTTCTCGGACCCAAAGAAAGCCCAAGAATTTGCTGAACATTTGCAGGACAGGAGAAGAGAGGAGGAGGAGTGACAAGAAGGAAGACCGGCAAGAAAACATACAAAAATATGTAAAAATATAAAGATAATGTGTATATAAAGATTTAAAGATGGATAAGAGAAGGGGAAGAAGGGAAAAAAAAACAGAAAGAGCTTTGTTATAAGTATAGGAAAATAGTGTTCTCTTGGGGGGGATGGGAGAATAATGGTCACTGCGAAATTGGTTGACACTTGCGAGTAAGTTCGCAAACCGAATGGAAAGGGGAGTTGTGGTTGCCGTCAAGGGACAAGGGGCAATCCAAGGAGGTTGGTTCATTTGGGGTTAAAGGGCTATTGTTTGTGGGGATTGTTGGGGTATTTCATGTCTTAAGTGCATTGTCATATATTGAGATTAAAAAGGAAAACTTAAAAAACAGTAATGGAAAAAAGGGATGGAGGTGGTGAAGAGGTGGAAAAGTGAAAATAAAGATATAAGATGGCCACGTTGACTATATGACTATAAACATTAACGAAATATATAACCAAGTTTATAACCATTGGGAAAAAAAAATCACATATAATTTAAAAGACAGTTACAATGTTTGAAAAAAACCTGGGAACCATATATAGAAAATAACAGAAAGAGCAGGCCTCAGACCACCACCACCTCAAATGGTAAGAAGATAAATACAATCAGATTTAATGTGAATAAGTAGATGATGCGTCTTTTTTGTTTGTATTTCTTTTGTATAAAGATATTGTTTTATTGTATTTTATATGTTCAATATTTACTGTTTTTGGAGGGGGAGGGAAGGGGGAAGGGAAGGATGGGGGAAAGAAGAGAAAATGTCACTGAATATTTAAAGAGATGCATCTGTAAATATATTGGATGATATGGTTCATAGTGCAATAAATAAAGAATTACAAAAAAAATACAGCACTCCCAGACCACCTGCGACTCCAAACCTACTCCTCCGATTTCTTCTGTTGCTCTTCAAAACAACAATTCATTAGTGAAGTCTCTTTGGCACTCTCCAAAGCTTTTGCAAAGGCTCTTGGAGCTGGCCTGTCTAGCTTGAGCAGAGCTCCAGTATTTTAAATGAGATCTGTTTTGGTGTTTGTATGTGGCCTACACTAAAAAAAACCTGCCCCAATCTATCTCCCAAAATCATATCTATAATCTGTCACAGTATAAACTCCTTACAGATAGCGCAGGATTTGAACCCCAGTCCTGATTGCTGGCGCTATAAAAGGTTTGCACTAACTGCTACGCCAACCATCTCACTGCCCATGGGAAGAAGCTGTTCCTCAACCTAGTGATGCTTTCCCAACAGGAAAGATGCATGTGCAGAGTGGAAGTGGTCCTCAATGATTTTGCGTGCCCTCTTCAGACAACAATCCCTGTAGATCACGTCGGTGGGTGGGGGAGGGACACTCCAGTGATCCTTTCTGTTGCTCTTATGTTCCCGTAAATTGACCTCCAATTCATTACTCTACAGCAACCCTGTGATGCAGCCGGCCTGTGCGCTCTCAATAGAACTCCTGTAGAAGGCTAACATAAAGGTGGCTGGTAGCCTTGCCCACTTCAATCTTCTCAGGAAGTGCAGTTGCTGTTGTGCCTTCCTGACATGTGCGGAGATGTTGTGTATCCACGATAGGTCACTAGTTAAGTGTTATATAGTAAAGTATAATAAAAATTCTGGCTATCCATCCCAGTCAGTTTGTGGGGTTTGGTATGAGGATATCCCACTCCTCCGAAAGGAACAGCATGTGCGTGAATGGATTTAGGTGAGTATAATTAGTATAATGATGAAAAGAAGATCCACATGAAGCAGCTATGGATTCTTGGCCTAAGACATTGACCTGAAGCACTGTAGCGGTGATGTAAGCGGTGACCTCCAGCAACAACAGTCATCTTTCTTCATGGATATATAACTCCATCTTTTGGTGCTTTATTACTTGGTGCCATAGACTGCAGTTTTACCCAAACTTCTTGAGGCTGATGTATTTAAAAGATGTAAGCTCTGGCAGTGTGCGGATCTGGAGGTATGGAAAGGGGGAAAGACGGAAGGAGGGACTTTTGTTGTTTGTGAGAAAAAGTTTAATATATTGTAATATTGAAGATTTTATTTTGTATGTTTTTGAAAAAAATCAAAAATAAAATATTCAAAGACAAACTTCTTGAGGCTGTTCTCAGTCAGATGCTGATTCGATATCAAGGACCGTACTCTCATCTCCATTCTGGATTACCACTCTGGTCTGTAGTCGGCTAAGACTATGATGAGTTCATGGGAGGAATGGCCACGGTGATGTACAAACTGGGCATCGGTGAGCTAGTTATTAGCTACCGAAAGTTAGACTTAATTTTTCTATTAGCAGAAGGAGATTGGTCTTGCTTTCTGTGTTTAAGACATACCTGGGCAACGCTCCACATTGTTGGATAGATACTAATGCTGTTACCATATTGGATCATCTTAGCTCGATATGCAGTTAATTCTGGAGTGCAATTATTTAGCATGGTTTGAATAACATAGCCTTTGCCATATTCACTGCTCTCAACCGTTTCCAATATCACATAGAATGAATTGAATTCTCTGAAGAGTGGCTTCTCCGATGGTAATCTTAGAAGGAAATTGAGGTAGATAATCTCCTTCATCCGTTAGCTTTGTTGTTTTGTAATCAAGTGTATCAGTTGCTTTTCCACAGTCAGGTGCAACGAAAAGCCAATGAGAGAGATGAGCTAATCCGATCAGTGGTGGAAAGGTGAATTGGCTAAGGTACTTGGAGAGCTCTCTTTCATAAATTAATATTGAGAAATTATTTTGATATCTGTTCACATAAATCGAACATTGGCTTTATCCCATTAAAGGGATAGAATCTCTTACATTCTTGAATTGTACTAATGTGTGCCTTGTGATGCATAACTCACGTATGAAATCTTAGCAGCATCGACACCCCTTGTCTTTCAACACCTCCACCATCTTGCTTGGTTGGATTGACCAGATTTGATTCTTTACCCTTCTCTCTCAACATCTTGGCTTCTCTAATTCTCTGGGTCTGGTTGACATGTTTCTTCTCTCTGCCAGTGACAAGCACAATTTCCTCACCAAATCCAGTGCAACTCCTCACTTATTTGGGGATAGGATGGGGAGAGGGAGTATTTTGCCTCTGTGAATATTTCAGATATTTTCTACATTCATAGTGCTTTGCAAATAATTGTCATATTGTACTAATATGTGATTTTTTAAAAAAAAATCTTCCTCAGATGAGCTATGAAAATGTTTAATCGGTATCTCTTTTGAAACTAGACAAAATTGGAAATCCAAAAAGCACTGGCAGAGGACGTTACAGTTTACGAATATGACAGTATTTATGATGATCTTCAACAGAAGAAACTGGAAAGTCACACAAAATTACTCTCTGGTTCGAATAAGCAGGTAGCTATTACCAAATGTAAAATGATTTTAAAATTGCACACCTGAGGTTCTCGAGTCCCCACCCAGTACTTGGGATTTTGCACATCATGTGCCATAGGAGCATTTGAGCAATATTCGTTTAATCGGTTAGTTAAAAACTTAGTGTTGCATTTGCACGTTCCTCCTGAGACGGTTTGATATCTAAGCAAAATACTCCAGGTGCTGGTAATGTGATATAATGTCCGAAAATTTTGGAAATCCTTGGTGGGGAACTGCATACATAAATCCATTTCTTCTTGTTTATTAGCAAACCGATAACTTTTGGTTAAGTGATGATACATTTTACAAATATTTTCAATTGGTAATAAATGGTAGAGGTCATTTTAACATTGGAGAATGATTAACATCCTGCTAGTCATTGTCAAGAATGTTTTACAGTAGATGGAAATGCCACTTGTCGAAAGTGGTATTCATTTTTGACCAAGAAATTTCTTTGTGATCTATTTCTGTAATATTTATTAGCAATTTTATATCGTTGAAATTTTAAATATGATTTTTGCCGAGATGCTTACCAAATTATGTTTACTTGCTTTTGTTTATCTGTTAAATTTGCATGTTGAATGTGGTTTTTAAGCAAAATAGCCTTGTCAAAATATTTCACCTAACTTTTGAAATTGTTCACAATTTATCATAAAAGGGAAACACACTGACAAAGAACTGAGAAAATAGTCAAGCCTCTGGATCATATAATCATTCCCATAATCTTTTATTTTCTTTTCAAGTTAGGAAGACATTTGTTGTTCTTCCTTCTGCTGATGTGTTTTTAGAAACTATGCATCCACATAGAGATCAGATACATTATGTGGACCAATATTATGTTTAAATATTTTGTATTTGAAAGCTAACCTACCAGTTTTCCCAAATCCCATCCCCCACAAAGTCCAAGTACATCGAGAGTCTGCTGAAAGCTGTAGATGAACGCAAGAAGGAGCAAGATAGAAGGATGGAGCGAAAAATCCAAAAGGAACGTGAGGCTGAAGGGGAGAAATATGTGGACAAAGATGCATTTGTCACTTCTGCTTATAAAAAGAAGCTCCAGGAAAGAGCTGAAGAGAAAGAACAAGAGCGTAGAGAAGCAGAGCTTGAGGGTGAGCTACCATGTTTGTAGAATCTCTGTTGTGTGCTTAGTCAACTGAATAGTTTCAGCTGCCAGACTTCAAGGGTTATGTAAAAGTACACTTTTGCTTCATATTAGATAATCCTTTATCTTGGACTGCCAAGATACCTTGATGAAGAGCTCAAGCCCGAAACATTGGTTATATATCTTTACCTTTGCTATATAAAGTACACTGTTTGACTTGCTGAGTTTCTCCAGCCTTGTGTTTTTACTGTCTCTTGATGTTTTCTGCTCAGAGTGTAGAACAGTAATTTTCCAAGTAAAAAGTGGAAGTTATGATTTTTGAATGAATCACTAAACATTATTGGATAGTTCTAAAATTATATTTACTATATTTTTAAAATTTTGTTTTATGCCAGCTTCTTTGGATGTAACTAAACAGAAAGACCTCAGTGGTTTCTACCGGCACTTTTTGAATCAGAAAGTGGGTGAAGAGATTATTCCAGAATGCAGCATTCGTGGAACCAAAGGGTAAGATGCATAATTGTATTGCTAATGCAATCAGGTGAATTGATTTTTCAAGCTCCTACAGTGAATTCACAATGAGAAGAAACATACATAATATTTGGTTAGCTAAACGACATGAACCATTCATTTAGGGTTATTTTTGATCATTGCTGCCTTTCCCAAAATGAATTGTGTTTATCCTTTCCAGTTATCCTTGAATGTCAGTAATAAATGAGAAACAGTACTGGTTCTCTCCAGCAGTCTGGAGCCTGGCTGAAGTGCATTTGTTAACTGCATTGTAGGTTATTCTCACTTTACTGCTCAGAAGACATTGGTGTTTTTTTTAATTCTGATGGCCTGGCCGAGCAAAACTCAAGACCACATATGTATAAAGGATAATCATGATCCAGAGTGGCAGGAGGAGAAAAAAGAATAGGGAAGCAAGATGATGTTGGTAGTAGGGATCCTGATACATTACTTAACCTGATATAAAAGTTAGTTATGGTGGACAGGGTGACACACAGGTCACATCACATTTACAGATACGCCATTGCATTCAGAGAGAAAGTTCATTTTGGAGTCACCAAGTTTGGAAGAACGATATCATAATGGATAATGGTCTTAATTGATTCTAAGACAATGGGTGCGTTTGCACGGTTTCTTCTGGCAGCTGTTCAAATAAACAAGTTCTTCCTGGAGTGACATGATTAGACTTTCTGGAGACATAAACACTTAAACCTCTTGGGCAGAGGTGAGGTCAGATTTTTTTAATGGAGTGAAGTGATAATTTGAAGGAAGGTTTGTGTTTTGGAAAAATAAAACTGAAACAGTGGGGATGTCAGAGAAACATAACTGAAGGCAGAGAGACATTTTGAAACCATCCTGTAAGTAAGATCGGATTGAGTTACAGGAACCAGAAAACGTACTGTTGTGTAACGTACGGTTCCTGGAAACCGGGAAACACAAAATAAGTGACTTTAAAGTAAGACCACTTTGCTCTTGATTAAGAAAGAAACTATCATGAAGATCTCAGTTCTGTAACCCTAACAAGATAAGGAGAAACTTGTGAAAACACTCGTATGAAGAATATCTTTGAAAGACAACTCATCAAAAGACTCATGAGTTTAAAGAGATCCAAAGGCACGATGTTTAAAAGTGTTTCTTAATTATTCTGAACTGTGATTTTAAAAATCTTCAAGCAACACAAGATAGTTGATGCTGAAGTTTAAAATTTACCTTTCAAACAAGCTCAAACTGTAATCATTTGGATTTTAACACACATATATCTACACATTTGTGCATAGTGGGAATTAAATTAGAGTTAAGAATGAAATGTCATGGTTTTAATAGTTTAATAAAAACTATTTTGAATTTACCATGGTCTGATGAATTTTCCATTGCTGTTCCTTTGTTAGTTCATCACAGGAAATGCAGCATTTCTCTAAGGGAGGGTTAATGACCTCACTGTATACCACTGCATGTATCATTTGTCCCAAGGCCTTGATCCTTGCCATGGACTGTGGGTTCGGAAAGTGAAAAGTGCTTCTTACTAATGACATAAGTATGGACAGATTTTCATTTGTTTGTTTTGGGAAGCTGTGATCATTATGCCTGACTAAATTAAATGTCTGGTGGAGATGAAGATCCAAAGTTGGATATTTTCCATTTGGTAGGAAAGTCAACAACTTTTGACATGCAGCTGTCCTGCAATAACATTTCTAACTAAAGCTACCCTGATAATCAACATGTTAATTCAGTGGGATATAAAATAGTCATTTTCTAAGTCTGATAAAGTTTGGGAGGTGTAAGGTAAAAACATCATGAGATGGGACCGGAGAAGGAGTCACCCAGTACTAAGGAGTAACAGAATGCAGATGTGACCTTGTACACTCAAGATAAGCTTGGCACTAACAAGAATGATGTGCAGCAGGCTAACAGAGAAGGATAGCAACAGTTTATTCATTGGACAATGTCATGGTATGATCATTTACTAAGTACGTATCCTGAGGTATAAAAAAAACACCACTTGCTGATAACGGCGGAATGCGCCTTCTCCAACTAACACTGTTAGTTGCAAGTGTTACAATCCGGTAATAAAGAACAAAGAACCTTGATTTCGACTCAGTCTGGTGTCTGACTCACTCATTCATGAACAAAGCAGACCAAACAATTGTCAGAAAGCTAAAATATGATTCATTTCAATGAAGTTCAATATCTTGAACATTCAATTTGTCAGAGTGCATTAAAGCAACATTAATGTAAATCTTGTATTTGAAAGTATCTATCTTATTTGAAAGTTCTATCCCGAGTCTTTTTTTTCTAACGTGAGTGCAATTCTTGAAAGATAAAATCTTAAGCGATGCATTCTGTTTTAATCTGTTTTAAAATTAGAATATTCCTTGATGTTGTCAATTTAACACATTGAAGTTACCAAAATTGGAAAGAGTTAACTCAGAAATGTTATGAAATTATGAGGTTACTTGATAAGGAAAAGAAAGCATTGATTAATTGGAATGTTTCACAATACTAGTAATTCCATCATGCTCTTTATATTTCCAAATTCTAAATAATAAAGATGTATTGATGTTGCTACAATAAGTTAAGATTGTGTATTTTTCTCCAAGGATTAAAGAAGAACCTGAAGATAACAATGGTAAAAATCCCGATGGTTTTGCAGGATGGCAAGATCTGCACATTGACAGTGACTCTGAAATTAACAGTGGTGAAGAAACTAAACCTAAACATGGCCAAAAGCAAGTATTTTACAAAACGAGACATGATGAAGACAACTCGGACATAAATGAAGAGAAAGCAAGAAGTCGTCAATACAGAAGACGTGTAGAGTCTTCGAGTGAGGAAGAGCAAAGCCATCAACATTTGAGCTATTCATCTAGAGAGGGCAAAAGTGAGAAAGGCAAGAGCAATTCAAAGACTTATCGAGAGACTGAAAAAAGCAGCAGCGTTTGGGGAAAGTCGACCCCTAAGGAGCACAAACGTGCAAAAGAAAGGCACAGAGAAAAAGATCATCCAAGAAAAGAAAGGGAACAAGAAAGATATAGGGACAGCAAAGATCAGAAGAGAACCAAAGAGGAGAAATCTAAAGACCACAACAGTGGAAGGGATGGGAGACCACGAGATTCCCATAAAGATAAAGTTGAGCAAGTGAGAGATGAAAAGTTTAAAGAACGAGAGCAAAACAAAATGGAAAAATGTCCGATAAAAGATGGCAAAAGAAAGGAAGAAAAGCATAGGAATCAAGAGAGGAGAGAAAGAGACAAAGAGATCCAAGAAGAAGTAGTAGAAACCTTTGAAAGAGGTGATGAGAAAGATGGAAGCCATGATAGCCCTGGTAATACTTCAGAAAAAGAAAAATCCAGAAAACCTCATCACAAGAGACCCAGGTCAGAGGAGAAGGATGAGCAGCGAAATGACGAGGGGAACAAAACATTCAACTGGCCATGTGAACAAAAGTCAAAAGTTGACTCAGAAAAGGAAACCAATGGGACTATACATTCCCAGCAGCTCAGTAAATTTGTCAAACGCAGCAATCAAGAGACTATTACATCCGCAAAAGAACGATATCTTGCAAGGCAGATAAGCAGAGCCTCAACAAAGTCATACATTGAACCAGAGGAAAATGATTAGTTTGATTGGAAGTGTTTTCTATATTTAAAAAAAATCAGTTTAAATATATACACATATAATTGTTTTATGTTTTTTGTGGACTTGTATGAAATATTCTTCTTCTTTCTTTGGCTTGGCTTCGTGGACAAAGATTTATGGAGGGGTAATGTCCACGTCTAATGACGATTAAAAACAATTTCTGAAGATTAGAAAGCTAAGATTGTGAAATGATGTTGCATATCACTTTTGATCCACACTCATAAGTGCAAGGATATACATACATTAATGATACTTTAGAAATTTTAATAGAGCATTAATCAACATTATACAAAAGTTGATTATTTAAATAATTATAATTTAGGGTTAAAATATTAAAAATCCAGCAGGAGTTACATACTACAATCGATGTTAAAACTGGTAAAGTAAAATTGTTAAGGAAAATAATACCAGCCATTCAGGGCCTGCTTTACCATTAGGCAAACTAGGCAGCTGCCTGGGGCACAGACCTCAGAAGGGTGCTGTTGAAGAGATTCCAACAGCACTCCCCACTGCCTGCACTTAGCCTGGCGTAGGGTGCAAAATAGTCTAGCATCAGTTCTCGGATCACTTGAGCTTTTTTATAAATTTTAATTTGTTGATCGGAAGGTTTTTTTTAGAACAAGGGTTTGTGACAGAAGTAAAGTACTGAAACTTAGAACATTACAAAGTTTACCAGCAGGCACCATGCACTTGAAGGTTTTCATTGAAATGATCACTTTTCTGGGAAAGGAAATTTTCAATAATTTGATTTTTTTTTGAAAGAGGCATTGATAGAAGCTGGTCCCAATTCTGAAGAATACCTGGCATTATTGGTAATGCTTGTTTAAATGCAGGATTAATCTTGCTTCCTACTATTTGGAGAAACAAATCTGTATTAAAGGTCAAGGTGATTTATTTGATTCTGTGCTTTTTATTTGATGTTCTTTTCAATTATGAGCTTGCTTAGCTGCTTCTCATATTCAGACTGGATGATTGGATTGATCGTAGAAAATCCTGGAAATACTCAACAAATCAGGCAGCAACTGTGGAAATTGTGATAAAGATTTTCAAAAAGACAACTCAACTTTTTCTGCTTTACTTTTCCACAGATTATGCCTGACCTGATGAGTGTTCCCACCATTTCTCGTTTTCCTTTGATTGCTAGCACCAACATTTTAATATTTTGAAGATCACTTGATTCCATGGTTTTGCTACATTTCCAAACACTTTGAAATGATAATTTTGTGGAGCAACTTGAAAGAAGAGGAGAATAAATGATCTACATGAAGGGAAGTGAATGGAGAAATTAGAAGTATAGTGGCATGGTACTGGTGGAATTGAGAGCCAGATGATAGCGACCTTTATCCTCGACCTCGCAAAGTAATTAATAGAAGGTTCATTCATTTTAATCAGAGGATGTTGGGAGTGTGGAACTTATTTCCAAAGCACTTTGATGAGTGTTTGAAATGTCCTAACCTGTGACTAAGAACTAGGAAATTAGATTGATGATAGTGTTTTTAAAAAAATTACACGGAGACTATGGTAAAACGGTCTCCTCGTGTTCAGTAAAATCCGTGTTTCTGTTATCCATTTGGACTCATCCTTTTCTTCTCAAGGCACTTGCCTGACATTATCACCATCTTGAATAAAACTGCAAGGTTTTCTCTCGAGTTCTTTCGAATCAAAGAATCACAGTTTAACAACATTTCATGAGTACTGGTGTTTGTTTGAAATCACTCATTATCTCTTTTCCTCTCCATACAGAGGCTTTTTAAAAGACATGGTAGTTTCAGGATTATGGTGTAATCATTTAAACTGAAGTGCACTTCACAACTCTCTACTCCACCTTGTGAAGGCAACATCATCAAAGGTATTTAAAGAGAAAGTAGATCGTTTTGAAAGATCAGTAAATTGAGCTCTGTGAGCAACTTGCACAGAAGTCTGAGGCATGGGGTGGATCAGCCCTGATCATGTTAAATGGCAGGACAAACTGGAGAGGTAACGACTTCTGCGCTTATTTTACTATGTTTTATTAATTGCTATCCAGTGAACTAAGCTGTTAAGTATCAAATATAAAAGGTTGTGAATTCTTCTTTAAATTTCACTTCTCGAGTGTTTTAAATTCTCTTTTTTTTCCCTCAGTGGGATAAATGAGCAGAGGCTCATTACAAGAATTGATTAATTTGATATTAAATTGAAAAGGTGAACATTCCAACTATTTTAGACAGTATTATGTTGCAGATAGAACATCCACGTTACCTTTATTCAATGATGCCTGCTTAATCGAGGGTTTGCTGAGAACTCTACAAGGCACATGGTGTAGCACCATTAGCCTTTTGGAAAAGAAACTGAATTCCGAACAGCAGCTAAGAATCTGCATGCAATGAGGCATCAGACCATTTTGGAGTGGTGTTAAAAACAGGCAAGTGAAAAATGTTTGAATTGATACTATTTTAATGTAGTCATAAAATGTTCTTGCAAGAAAACCTAGGATTTGAAGTCGCCGCAGTTGCAGTTATTGAGATTTTTACAAAGGCTTTTGTTGCTGTCTCATGTCTTCAGAAGATGCAAAAATTTATTTTAAAAGTTATTAACTTGTCTGTGTATTCAACACGTCTTCATGTAACACACATTCCAGGGTTTGATGTTTCAGATACCTGTTGATAAAGAAGCTCGTAAAATAGGTGGGAAATTGCCTTCACTCAGAGGACAACTGGAGGGTTCATCTCCTGAGGCAATTATGGATAGAGCTCACAAATAAGATGTAATTACTATGATGGGATTATGCAGTTAGGCCTCCCTATTAGCCGTGTGGGATAGAGGAATTGATATAAAAGCAGATTTTGTAAAAGCATCAGGGCTGTGGAAATGGTTGATTTTAATTTCTCCAATATTGACATTAATGCAAGAGGCCTAGATGGGTCAGAATTTCTTAGGCACATCTAATAGTGTTTCTCAAAGTGGTTGATGGTGGTTCCAACCAGGAAAAAGGCCATTATCAACCTTGTGTTTGGAATTGAGCCTTACTGGGTGATTGGAGTTCAAATAGGGGAACATTTTGATACAGTGATCACAACTTGATAGATTTTATTGTAGCTTTGATAAGGATTGGGGGAATGCAAATTAGAACAAATATTAGGCAGTAGATTGGTGCAGCTCATGTTATTCTTTTGTTTAAGAATGTCAAAGGGATAATCTGCTACATCGGTGGCAAAGAAGCAATGGGGGACGATTCTTGGAGATAGTCAATATGGCTTTGTGCAAGGCATGACATATCTTAAAAGCTTGATTGAGTTTTGTTTTTTGAGGAGGTACAGACGATTGATGAAGGTAGGGCAGTAGTTATTGTCTACATGGAATTTAATAAGGTATTTCACAAATCCCCCCCATCGTAGTCTGATCAAGATGAAGAACATGGGCTCCACAAGGACTTAGATTCAAAATTGGGTTGGTGTATCTCTGTGACAAGTGAGGTTCTGCAGGAATTATTGCTATGACCTCTGTTATATTCATCTTAAATTGATTAGTAAGTTTGCAGATGATATAAAATAATGGAGTTGCGGATAGTAAAGGTTATCAATGATAAAGTAGGATTTTGGCCAGTTGGAGAAATGTTATATGGAGTTAAAGCCGGATAAGAATAAGATGTTGCACTTGGAAGGGTACATACAAGGGAAAAGTTTACAGTAAAAAGGGCAAGTCTTTTTAGGAGGATTGATGTACTGAGAATTCTTGGATTGCATGTTCATTGCACCTTGAAATATAAATAGATAAGGTGGTAAAGAAGGCAGATGCTATTTCAACCATTATTTGTTAGGATATTGAGTATAGAAGTCAAGGTCATGTTGTAGCTGTACATTTTGATTGGGCAACCTTTGGAGTATTGTGTGCAGTTTTGGTCATATTGAAGGAATACTGCAGAGGCTTTGAGGGCATAGAAAGTGTTCACCAAGATGTTGCCTAGATGAGATAGTATTAACTAAGGTAATTTTGGATAAACTTTGGTTGTTTTCTCTGGAGTGAGAGGAGAGCTACTGGAAGTTTCTAAAATTATGAGGGGCATAGGGAGGTTAGATGGTCAGAAACAAGAACTGCAGATGCTGGAACCAGGCATGACCAAAAGGAAGCAGGAGGGACTGAGCACACTCATGGAGGGAAATTGTCGATGTTTCTGGTCAGAACTCTTCATGGAAACTTTCCTGTGGTAGAAATGTCAAGCAATAAGAGGGCAATGGTTTAAGGTTCAGAGACCAGTTTTTTTTAAATTAAATAAATTTTCCAGTAGTATGCCTGGAATGCAGTATTGGGGGGGGGGGGGGAGGTGAAAACAAGTACAATGGTGATATTTAAGAGGCTTTTAGACACTTGAATAATCAGAGGGTTATGAATCACATGCAGGCAGATGGGATCCTTTTAAAGTGGCATTGTGGACAATGCAGATATGGTGGGCTGAAGGGCCTATTCCTGCACTATATAATTCTATATCAAAAGAGAAAACTAACTCAAAACACACATTTCACACTAAAGGAAATTGTTTTATGCAAACAAATTTTAGAAAATAAAATTCCTATTTTGCTGAGACTAAAATCATGTGGAACCATAAAGTCACAGATTTACCACAGTTAGGTCCTACTGTCCATACTGACTTAGTTGGCTACCAAAGCCAGTCCAATTTATAAATAACTAGATTTTGAGCAATGAGCAAGAATCAACAAAAGAAGCCTGTGATTTTAATTTTAAGTACAAATGTGTTAGGTTGAGAAAGTATTAATGCAAACTCATGGAAATGATAAACTTTAATCATGTAAAATGGTACCAATAACAATAGACATACATCTACTTAAATACAAAAGCTAGACAAATACATTGGTCAGTAATGCATGAACAGGCATTTCAATAAACTTACAAACTTGAGCAACAAATCCAGTTGATGTACAAAATGGCTTGATGTAACCAGTTCCACAAACTGATTAATCTTACAAATATAGATTACATCAGGTTTGTGCCCATTGTGTATTTGAACTTGACCGATGAAAGAGTTGTAAGCCACTAGATGGAGCATTTCACTGCACTATAAAGTCTTTCAGAAGTATATCTTGTAAGCTAGCCAACTTTTACAATATTCACGTAATGTCTCAGTGATGTCAAATTGAGTTTACATACAAATACATTCTGATGCTAACAAACCTGGCTTGAAATATACACTGCATGGGAAGAAATCCCAGAGGGAACATTTGTACTGGGTGAAGATTTTTCACTTATACCAATTCTGCTTTTGCATTGTTTGTGGGTCATCTCATTTGGTGCAGAAGGATTTTAGATTTAACTCCACTATTTTCATTTTGTGCCGGCAAGCAATACAACGGCCAGTTCTTCCTATCCTCCAGCAATGGAAAAAAGCACATATTTAAAAGTAAATGACAAGAATACACATTGCTGGATGAAGTGAGAAAAAGCCGGTGAGTAGAGAAACAATTACAACTTTTTTTTCACTGCATCAGAACAAGTCAGTTTTCTGTCCACGTCATCACTGTTTAAAAGGACAACTGAAGACTGAAGTTTACAGTAGTTAAACCCCTTCCTTTAATTAAAATAAATTTAATTTGACCGTCTCTTGCATCACCTCTGCCAAATGTCTTATTTGGCCACGAAAATAACTTTGTATTATCTATCCTACTTACATTGAGGCATGTTTGTTCAAAAGAATGCCTAGTGAACGACTTGCCAATTGACTGAAACAGGTGGCAAAAAGAATGTTTCTAAAGACGATCACATGACTAATGTTGCCCTCTAAAGGACATGGGCACAATACTTCAAAGTAACAATTTCAATTTCACGTTGGTCTTTTATTTCCAATACGACTTTTTATATTCCCAGTAAAAACAAATCAGATTTTTACTTCTCAAGATGGAACACATTGATCATGATGTATTTTCCCTATCTTTTACAGTGGTTAAGGACAAAAATAATTTCACAGATATTTGCAGTATATGCTTCTGTTTTCCAATTTGTAAACCTTAAAAAAGATACCATTTCTGGTCTGAATAGAAACAAATAAATACAATATAAATTTTGAAGAGATTTAATTCTTTTTAAACAACTTGGTCAGATCTGCAGGAACTAATAATTATATGCTCTACCTAGTTGCAAAGTAGCTTACTTTGAGGATCTTGGCCATTGTTTATCTTACAATATGCATCATTTTAACTCTGCTTATTATCTTGTTCGAGTTTGTCATACCCAAAATGCTAGCAAAGCAGTTTGGACTGCCAAAAGCTTTGATGATGTTGCCATCAGTAAACAAAATTTCTATTTATCATTTAACTTTGACACATTTACAAGTTAAAATAGTAATGTGGTTTGATGAAAAATCACTGAAGTACCCAAACCCGTTTTAAAATATGGAATACCTTGCAAAATTATTTTCATTTCTTGCATAACATTTAAAGCAGAAAATCCATATTTTATAAAAAGCAAATGTGTACTATCTATTCCAGTTATCTTTCTTTGAGACTTAAGGTCGAGTTGTTTAGAAAATTGAAATTAAGAAATAAGGCACCCAGAACACAGACGTGAAGTAATATACAGAATACGACAGCTTCACGACTACACGTACTAAAAATTAAAAATATACAATTTGGAGCATATATTCAAGGCACACTTCAAATAACTATTATAATTCACACATATCCATCTTGCATTCAATGCAAGTTTATAATTAACATTGAAATGGTGCTTTGAAAGCTTGGTCATTAAAAAGAAATCTGTTGTATTCCAATGCTAAGTTACAAGAAATATGATCAATATTTTCTCAAATGAAGTACATCAACTACATTTTAAAGGTAGCAACAGTCTGCAGCCTCTGGGTATTTTTTCTTTCATTAAAAATTATAGCACAATGCCCAATGGGCAGTAAAGAAAAAATGGAATGTTTATACAACTATTAATTTTACATTTTTGTGCACGAATGTTTATATCACTACAATTTGACAAAAATCAAGAATTTTTAAGGAAATACTGATGTCACTGAAGCTGCAGCTTGTGGCTCACTCTGAATGTGTGTGTGTGTATTACACTGGGTTCAGTCCAAGAAGTTAAGTGCACCATAATGCCTGTTTTTAAACATCATTCAGGTGGACACCGGAATTAGGAGTTTCATTTCCTTCAACTTCAGGTGTTATGCTTCTCAAGAGCCTCTGTAAAACCAATCAAAATCACATTCTAAAATTTACTGTTGACATCATAGCAAGTTACCAGTCCTGGAAACAGCTTGATAGTTTATTCAGGCTTATTAAAAAAAAATCAAACTTTTTGAAAATGGAAGCAATTCCAAACTAAACTGCTAAAAATTTTCTTTTAATGCCACTAAATTTAGGATTTCAGAAAAAAGACATTATCACTGACCCTGATGGTCAAGATTTGTTAGCACATTTCCTAACTGTACGTATTTACCAACATGGAAGGCTAATTTGCTGAAATTCCCCACCAGTTAAACCTGCCAAATGGAAAGGGATAGCTAAGAGGAACCCGACTATCTAATTTACCAAATTCCTAATTTATTGAAGTAAGTTTCCGGGTGTTGAGGATAGTTACAAGTATTCAAAGATCTTGATAGATTTGCTGTGACTAAAAAGATGACTGCTAGTTTATAGATGGGGTTGTTCTGTTGTTGACTTGCCAGTATGCAGAATTGTTCAATATACTGTAGATTTATATTACTAACTGCCTTGGTACCAATAAAGGCAGCAATGCATTAGCTACCGAGTTTGCCACAATTGACCAGCATTTTTCTTATTTTCATACATGATGTTGGTGAGATTGCCTTTGGGAATATTTTGTGCAGTTTTTGTAATCCAGGCAGACAAAAAAAAAATCATTAAGCTGAAAAGATTCATAAGGATGTTAACGGGACTTGCAGACTTAAATTATGAGAGGAGCACAGGAGGATCTTGTCCATGTTTATAAAATTATGATAGGTTAATAGTTAGTCTTTTTCCCCAAAGGAGGGGAATCGAAATCTAGAGGGATTAGATTTAAGGTGTGAGGGGAAAGATATAAAAAGAACCTGAGGGGCACCTTTATAGCACAGAGGCTGGTGGATAAATGGAATGAGCTACCAGAGAAAGTGGCCGAGGTGGTTGTAAGATAATCAAACTGTTACATAGAAAGGTTTAGAGGGACGAAGAACAAATAATTTTTGTGCAGGACTGACTTTTTTGTTTTATCAAATAAGTGTTCCATCGGTACATAACAATAAAATAAAGTATTAACAAATCTTGTGTCGCAATACAAATAGTTAGTTAAAAAGAAAAACACTATACTAATTATCTAATTCAATCCCTCCCTTTGGAGACAATTGACTAACACAAATAGTCCATCCACTACTAATAATAAAAAGGAAGATAAACATTGGGTTTAAAAAAAAACCGAGTTTAGAATAATTTCAGTAGAGGAACATCTCATTTTTTTCTAAGCCAGATATGCCTTGATTATGAGTGGGAGGGACAGCATCTTTCAATCTCATTAAAATAGCCCACCTTGCGAATAAGGGAGGCAAGGGCAACGATGTGGGATTGTGAAGCAATAAGAATTAAACTAGATGGCTGCCTTTTCTTCAGGAAGAAACAGTTGCTGGGTTAATTCTCCAACTTGACAGTTTGCATCTCTCACACAGTGATGTGTCTTTTGTCCATGTTCTCACTTCCTAACTGCTCCCATCAACTCATATAAACCAAATAACTTTGTTTACAGTTTATCTTCATGGTCACTTCCATTGAAACATATCATAGAAACTCCTCTTTCTCTAACTTCCCTCATTGCAGTTTTAGAAGGTTCTTTGATCTCCTTTTCAGTTCAAAACAGGAGTCTTGAACCAAAAAAACAAGCTTGACTCTGTTCCTCTTCTCAGCTATGGCCTAGTCTGCTTGTTTTGCTGGCATCCTCCAGTTTATTTTATTTTCAGTTTCCTGAATCAAACTAGGACATTATGGGAAGACATTGTATGAACCCAGACAGAAATATTTGCAAAGTGCCAGAAGACTGGAAGATGGCTTTATTTAAAATGTCAGTCATGGTAACTTACTGTCGTGGAATCCGAGAGACACAATCTACTTGCACTTGGAAAGGCAGAAACAGATTAGGGATGATTAGCATGGCTTAATGCATGGGGAAAGTGACAGTTTTTGAAGAGGTGACCACAAAGATTGATGTGAATAGGGCGATAAACATTGTCTACGTGGACTTTAGAAATGCTTTTAACAAATTCCCGCACGGCAAGTTGGTCCGGAAGGTCAGATCACTCGGGATCCAGAGGGAGCTGGCCAAGTGATACAAAATTGCCTTGATGGTAGGAGAGAGAGGGTGGCAGTGGACAGTTAATTACTCAGATTGCAGGCCTGTGACCAGTGGTGTGGCACAAGGATCAGTGACGAGTCCACTGTTGTTTGTCATCTCCATCAACAACTGGATGACAACCCAAGGATCAGTGACTTCACTCAAGTTGGTGTCTCCCGGTGTGGTAATTCATCGTTTTACCCCTGGGTTTTGGGAGGGGGGCAGGGTGGTGGTGGAGGGGCTGACCTTGTAGTGCGTGCAGAATAAACCATGTGATTCATTTAGGTGTCACTTGCTGCATTCCGCACCCCATGCAGCCCCCTCGTGACAGCAGTGGCTAGCACGGTTAATAAGTATGCAGAATTGGTGGGCCAAGAAATGGAAGATTAAATTTAACTTGGACAAATGCGAGGTGTGGCACTTCTGCAGTTAAAACCAGGGTGGGTTACAGTGAATACTGGGTCATTGGGGTGTGTTGTAGGACAAAAGGACTTGGAGAGGAGAAAAAAGAAATATAGGTAATGGTTCCCTGAAAGTGGTGACGCAACTGTAACAATGACACAGGAACTTAGTGAAACCACAGTTGGAGAATTGTGGACAGTCCCAGTCACCCAACCATAGGAAAACTAACATTAAGCTGGAAAGGATGCAAAAATGATTTTTAAGAATATTACTGGTATCGGAAGTTTGAATTATCAGGAAATGCTGGATAGTTTAGTTTCGAGAAACAGACCAATAACGGGCCCCATCTAGCCCATGTCACCCAAATACACCCATGTGACTAATTAACCTACTAACCCTGTATGTCTTGAACGCGAGGAAAACTGAGGATCCACAGGATACCCATGCAGACACAAGCTCATTACAAACATTACCCAATCACTAGTGCTGTAAAAGCATTGTGCTAACCTCACTATAATAACCATGATGTCTTGATACTTTTCTTTCTTGAGTGTAGGAGCCTGAGAGGAGACCTTGCAGGTTTATAAAAGCATAAAGGAAGCAGGGAAATATAAAACTAGAAGGCAGAGGTTAAAAGAACAACAATTTCCTTCAATCGATAGCTTAGATGTAGGAAATGAAAGAAAGATGTATGTCATTGCTGTCCAACAACAATGTTTAAAATATACAAAAATTTTGTTAGCATAAATGGACCAGGAGCATTAACCGCCCAGGAAAAATGCTCAATTGTATGTTATCCTGAATTGCTAGGACTCCTTCAGGAAAGAAGCAAGAAACTGAAGTGTATACCAGAGGATAGTATATAAACAACTACAACTTTTGCTAAAAAATGAACAATTATCAGCTGTAAGGATCTGGATATCAAACTATGGTGTATTAATTTAGGTCAAGGGAGGAAACTCAAACTAGATTGCACGTTAATGGAGTAGGGAAGACTTAAAAGTAAAAATCATCCAATGTCTAGACCAGAGTGCCACCAACTGAACAAAGACAACTAAAATAGGAACTTATTTGGGCAACGCAGACCAATTAACTCAGATGCGGGACCTGTGAAGATGGCCAATCTCAGGGTGCTATTTATATCATTCGAATCAACTGTGTTTTGTTTTACAGCAACCCTTGACAACTTATGCAAGAACATGACAGAAATACCAGTTCAGTAAGGGTTCAAGTGCGGTAGATTCGTTTCCAATTTTACTTGGTGAAACGCAGCATTTTAGGCCAAGCCTCTTCTCGATTCTGATGAGAAATGAGATTACACAAGACCCAAAACTTCACCAATGCTCCATACTAACAGTCAGACTATGGGCTGAGTAAAGATAAAACTGAAGGCTGTTGGATGACTATGGACATTATTCCAAGGAGGTTCAGCAGGGAAGGAGGAGGAAATTCTACAAATGAATCCTGAATCCAAACAACAGGAAATATTAAACACAAACAAAAAACAAGCAAGAGACCATGATAGGGTTATTTAATAGGTAGATGAATGTCTACCACCTACCTGTTTCAATGTTCCTGGAGTAATTATAATTTTATAAATCATGTAGGATGGAACACAGACAACAGATGAAATGCCTATTAAGTTGCCAACCACTGTAGTCCAATAAGGGTAGGTGTAGTCAAAGAGCTTAAGGTTTAGATGAATTGATAGGAAACTACCAATGATAAACTGTTGGTGAAAAGAGAGAAACATAAACAAATCCAAACATACAATCCTTTGATTAGAAGGAAAAGAGTGATGTCAAAAATTATCAGCTTGAAGTTCTAATGAGCATTTATACAAGTAGGGTTTGACAAAAGAACTGAATTTGGAAAGAAATATGTGCATTTGTTTCAAATGGTATATATTTTGAGTGCTTGCAGAACAGACATAGCATGGGTCAAAGCACTTGCAAATTCTTTCATTGAAAAGATAATTTTGCAAACAGTGTTTTGCAAACTAAAAAGGGCAACGCGTCAGCCTACAGGAGGGAGATTGAAAACTTGGCTGAATGGTGCACCGACAACAACCTTGATCTCAATGTCACCAAAACCAAGGCGCTGATTGTTGACTTCATGAAGGGAAACCCAGAGGTATATGATCCAGGAATCGGAGGTGGAGAAGGTGTGCAAATTTAAGTTATTGGGAGTCACTATCTCAGAGGAGCTTTCCTGGTCCCAACATTCTAATGGCATCATAAACAAAAGCATGTCAGCGTCTCTACGTCCTCAGGAGTTTGCAGAAGTTTGGTATGACATTAGAAACCCTGGAAAATTTCTACAGATGTGAGGTGGAAAGTGTGGTGACCGGTTGCATCATAGTCTAGTATGGGGACACAAAATACCCCTCAGCGTAAAGCCCTCCAAAAGGCAAAACCCTCCCCACCATTGAGAACATCTACAGGGAATACTGCCATCAGAGAGCAGCAGCAAAGGAGATGCCGAGATTGGTATTGTATTAACTATGTTACTTTGTACTTGTATTACTTTATTTTGTATTTTTTCTGTACGTGAATTACTTACTTTCTTCATATGTTAAAATTAATAAAGTTTTGAAAAAAAGAGAGCAGCAGCAATCATCAAGGATCCACATCACCTGCTCTACCATCAGGAAACGGGTCGAGGTGCCACAAGACTCGCACCACCAGGTTCAAGAACAGCTCCTCCCCCTCCACCATCAGACTCCTCAACAGCACACTCAATCAGGGACTCCTTTAAGGACTCTTATTTTTGCCCTTTATTGATTTCTTTCCCCTTTCTCTGTATTGCACAGTTTGTTTCTATTCGTTATCTGTTTACAGTTCTTTAGTTAAATGTGTATGTTGGATACAATTTTTCTTGCCAATAAGTGATCACTCTGCCTCGCCTACAGGAAAAAGAATCCCAGAGTTGTATGTGATGTCAACCAATCTGAATCTAAACCTGAAGTTATGCAAGTAATTACATGTTCAATATTGTTCACCCTCATTTATTGCCAATCTGTATTTCTTGGCATATCTTATTTCTTGGTTTTAGAATTGCTTTGTGTTAAGATGATTAATACATGTCAATTTCTCTTTCTACAGATGCTACCCGTCCTGACGTTGTTTGCTGTGGAAGACTACTGACTTTTAGTGGAGACGAGTGTTAATAAACCTTCAACTCCAGGCCTAGAAAGCCTGACTAATCACAACTATTTGGTGAAGGCAACACTTGTCTCAGCTGGCTGTTAAGCAGCAAGTGGAGGAATTAAAGGAGAGGAAATTATGGGAGAACTTGTGGAGAATATGGGCTAAATGTGCAGTTGTCTATATTTCAATAAGCAAAGGACTGCTTCATTGGCATATCATTTTGTAATATTAGATTGACAGAAAACGTAGGAGGTTGGCTTTCGAGAGTAGAGCATGAAGGATTCCTCCCAATGCTAGTATGTCATTTATAATTTTAGTCCCACAAACAGCAAGGTGAAAAATGACCTGAGAACCTGCCTTTAGAGGTGTTTTTTCAAATTTAATTTTAATTTAAATGTACAGTCCAGCCCATGAGCCTGTGCCACTCAAATATACCCATGCAACCAATTAACCTACAAACCCCATGGGTCTTTGCTTTTTTTAAAAAAAGATTGATTGGGTTAAAGGATAAAGAAAAAAATCATGAAATCTTATATCCATCTAATCAATAGTGGATACATTTTCCCTTTAATTTTTAAGTCCAGAATAACCAGCATAAGTTTTCAATTCCTGACTTGGCAAGCATATGACCAACATATTAACAGTGCAAAATGTAGAGAGGGACATTTTACAGTCACAGAAAAAAGTGAATTGCCTTTGGCTGTGTTAAAGTTAAAATGGACTTGAATAATTGGCTCTATTAAAAGATTGATTTCACGAACAAGAATGAAAGAATAACCTATCCATTACATTATAATTTGCATTTAATTTCTCCAGGTCTCTTTGTAAAGATTAAGGATTGTTTGCTGGTGGGCATTTAAGAACACTGACATTTCACCTTTTCCTTCAATTCAATCATCTCTTCTTTAGCTTTCATCAATTCTGCAGGAAGTGAATCTTTACAATTCAATTTCACTGGGTGAAAATTTACAGAAAGCACTTGGGTTCACAGTGGGTGCTAAAAGGATGTATAGGAAGATCATCTTGATCTTCCATGAGATTTAACAGCAATATCCAAGTAGCACAATTTAACAGATGAAGGCAAAATTAGTAAATAGCTGGCCAAGTAATCTTACCAGAAGGAAAAATGGGCTAATGGCAACCCAACATATCTGCCAGAACAAGCCTGGACTGAAACCAAGCATTTTTTGAACAGCCCGGCAAAAACGCTTCATCCCTAGAACATTAAGAGAAAAAGACAACATGAATCAAGCCCAACTGTTCAAAGTAACGAAGGGTCTCCAACCTCAAAGAATAACTATTTCTCCTCACAGATGCGGTCTGACCTGCTGAGTATTTCCAGTATTTTATGCTTTACGTTTAGCTCAAAATTCAGGCTGTCAAAAGTTCTTCATTTACATTAACCCATGAGATATGGTGATTCCAGGTGAGACAATTAATTTAAATTATTTGAAGTTTTACTATTCAAAGTTAAAACTAGTGAAAAGAATTCTAGTGAGTTGTGTGAATGGAATTAATTTCCCATCTTAGATCACTTGTCTATCCCTGAATAATTTTTTGATTATTGTTAAGTAGCAAGTTACTTGTATTATATTACAGTGTCTCTAACAGAAAAATCCCAAGTACAATGACATAATTAAAATGGACTCCAACCTAGAAGAAATGTTAGTTTAAGGGAAATGATTAAACCGATTACACTCTACTACTGCTACTTGCATAATGTAATGAAGGAATCAGATGGTCATTCCAAAAAAAGTTAGTTTTTTTAACCAATTTTTGTCCCCTTGTTCCATTTTCCCGAAATTTATCTTGTTGAATCCATTTATTTTTCCACCCCTTGTAACTGGCTTTATTTCAGATGGTTAAATTGAATTTTACAAAGAATTATATAGAACAGAAACAGAAATGTCTATAGACACTGTGAGGTAGAAATATATAACCAACATTTCAGGCCTGAGACCTTTGTCAGGTACGAGGGAAAAAAAAGCATGCAGATGCCTGAATATAAAAGTAGGAAGGCAGGAGGAGGAGCATAGGTCCAACAGCCATGAGGCCATAGATGGACAATGGATATCTATCTGAACAGGATATTTACTTAACTGATTAATACTTATTAGTATAAACATCCTCCTCCTATTTCATGTAATCCTAAGAATATTTCTTCCTCCTTTTATCTTGTGTACTTACAAAGTTCATGTGAGGACTGCATGTATAGACAAACATCAAAGGTTTCTATGTGATAGAAATTTTCTCCAGTGTATTTATTTTAATGCAAGGAGTATTGTTTGAAAGGTTGATGATCTTAGGGCATTGATTGACACGTGTTATTAGTGAGACTTGGTAGCAGGATGGACAGGACTGGTATCTTAATGTTCTGGGGTTCCGTTGCTTCAGACGTGATAGAGGAGGAGGGATGAAAGGGGGAGGAGTGGCATTGCTAGTCAGGGAAAATATCTGTTGTGCGAAGTCAGGACAAGCCAGGATGACTTGTCTACAGAGATCATATATGGGTGAAGTTAAGGAATGAAAAAGGTGTGACCACACTGATTGGGTTGTATTATAGACAGCCCAATAGTCAAAAAGAATTGGAGGAGCCCAATAGTCAAAAAGAATTGGAGGAGCAAATCTGTAGAGAGACAGCAGATTGATGTAGGAAGAACAACGTTGTGATAAGGGATTTTAACTTCCCAAATATTGACTGGAAATCCATACTGTAAAAGGAATGGATGGCTTGGAGTTTGTGAGATGCGTTCAAGAAAGTTTTCTAATTCAATACATAGAGGTACCAATGAGAAAGGAGACAGTACTTGATTTCCTATTAGGGAACAAGGCAGGTCAGGTGACAGATGTGCGTGTAGGTGAACATTTTGGGTTCAGTGGCTACAAGGTCATTAGCTTCACGTTATTTATGGAAATGAGAAAGGATTTCGGAGGAGTGGATTGGGATATATTGTTTTATTGTGTTAAGAAAGTGGATGGCCTTCAAGAGTGAAATTTTGAGAGTGCAGAGTTTGCATGTTCCTGTTAGGATTAAAGGCAAAGTTACTTGGCAGAGGGAACCCTGGTTTTCAAGGTATATTGGTGATCTGGTTAAGAAAAAGAGGGAGATGTATAGCAAGTATAGGCAACAAGGAGCTTATGAGGTACTTGAAGAGCACAAAAAAAAGTAAGAAAATACGAAAGAAAATCAGGGAGGCAAAAAGAAAATGCGAGGTTGCTCTGGCAGATAATGTGAAGGTAAGCCCAAAGGGGTTCTATAAGTATATTAAAAGGATAAAAAGGACAAAATTGGTCCACGAGAGGATCAGAGTGGTCAACTCTTTGTGAAGCATCAAGAAATGGGGGAGATCTTAAATAGTTTTTTACATCAGTATTTACTCAGGATAAGGAAGGGAAACAAACAGAAAAGTCATGGAACAGATGGAGATTAAGGAGAAGAGGAGCTTGCTGCCTTACAGAGAATAAAGGTAGATAAATCACTGGGCCAGATATGATATTCCCTCAAACCTTGAAGGAGACTGGTGAAGAAATTTGAGGGGCCCTGGCTGATATATTCAAAATGTCCTTAGCCACGGGTGAGGTGCCAGAGAATTAGAGAGTAGCTCATGTTGTCCCTTTGTTTAAAAAAGGCTCCAAAAATAAACCAGGTAATTATAGGCCAGTGAGTCGGACGCCAGTAGTACATAAAATATTGTAAAGAGTTCGGATAGACAGGATATATAGGTATCTGGTTGATCATGGGCTGATTAAGAATAGCCAACATGGCTTTGTGTACGCTAGGTAATGATTAACAAATCTAGGAGTTTTTAGGAGGTACCAGAAAGGTGGATGAGAAAAGGCCATGGATGTTGTCTACATGGACTTCAGAAAATCTTTTGACAAGGTCCCACACGGGAGGTTAGTTCAGAAGGTTATGACACTAGGTATTCAAGGAGAGGTGGTAAACTGGATTCAAAATTGGCTGTGTGGGAGAAGGCAGAGGATGGTAGTGGACAGTTGCATCTCAGATTGGAGGCCTGTGACCAGTGGTGTGCCTCAGGGATCCTTGTTGAGACCATTGTTGTTTGTTGTATACATTAATGATCTAGATGATAATGGATTAGCAAGTAATGCTAATCCAAAGATGGGAGGCGTTGTGGACAGAAAGGAAGGTTATCAAAGTTAGCAGAAGGACCTGGACAGCTAGGAGAATGGACCAGAAAGTGGCTGATGGAGTTTAATACAGACAAGTGTGAGGTGATGTATTTTGGAAGGGCAAACCAAGGTAGGAGGTATTCAGTAAATGATGAGGCACTAAGGAGTGTGGAGAAACAGAGGGAACTAGAAATGCAGATACATTGTTCCCTGAAAATGGTGTCGCATGTGGACAAGGTTATAAAGAAAGCTTTTGGTATTTTAACCTTTATAAATCAAAGTATTGAGTATAGGAGTTGGGATGTTATGTTGAAGTTGTTTAAGACATTGGTAAGGCCAAATTTGGAATATTGTGCGCAGTTCTGGGCACATAACTACAGGAAGGATATCGATAAGATTGAAAGAGTGCAGAGAAGATTTACTAGAATGTTGCCGGGTCTTCAGGGGTTGAGTTATAGGGAAAGATTGGACAGGTTAGGACTTTATTCCTTGGAGTGAAGAAGAATGAGGGGAGATTTGATCGAGGTTGACAAGATTACGAGAGGTATAGGCAGAGTGGATGCAAATAGGCTTTTTCCACTTAGATTAGGTTGATAAATACGAGAGGTTATAATTTTAAGCTGAGGGGAAGAGATTTAGGAGGAACCTTAGGAGGGAGATTTTTAACTCGGAGGGTGGTGGGAATGTGGAATGAGCTGTCATTTGAGGTGGTGAATGTGGGATTGATCGTGTGTTTTAAGAGCAACTTGGACAGGGTCATGGATGTGAGAGGACTGGAGGGTTATGGTATGGGAGCAGGTCAGTGGGACCAGGGAGATGATGGTTGGCAGACGAGATGGTTCTAAACATAATATATATTTTGACTATTTAATGTAGAAGTAAATTCTACATTTTAATGTCCCTCTCTAGATAAAGGATTCTCCCCATTTCCATTTGGATTTATATCATCTTGTACTTATACTTTTTATACTTCCAGTTCACAGAAATATCTTTCCCAATCATTCCCTATCTCACCACATTTGTGATCAATCTTGCGCACATGTAGAACATACCATAAAACCAAGACACAGCTATTGCCTCCAGAAACACCACAGCAATAATAGCAGCTCCTGTAGCATATTCTTCAAAGAATTTCACCACATATGCCCCACCCTGAAATGGTAGAAGTAAACAACACTTGGTCATGAATGCACTGTATAGCGGAGCAACATCAACATAAAACTGTTGACATGAATTTCAACAACAGTGTGTAATAATTACTCTTTGTTTGGTGCAAAGTTTTTATATTAAAAATGTATGACTATCTTTATAGGATTTATTGTCCTTAAGTGGGTTTGTTAAAGAATCATGGAACTGCATCTGTTTCGGTCATGTGTTATTAGTACAAATATGATAGATATGGATTGCAGGATTCAGAGTGATTTCAACTCTTTGCCTAATGGAAACCTGGTGAAATATTAGTTAACATTGGTACTAAATAAGAGATAAAATGTTGGTTGTCCTTCATGGTAGTGTGAATGTAAGTTTTAAAGCAGTTACCAAAAATAATATGGCAGAGAACATTCCATGGTATATTTTGCAAAGTTTAACACTGATTATGAACGACAACTCCATATTTGGCAAAGACAATTAACCATTGGGTAAGAGACACAATGCTGATAACAAAATCCGAAGAGAATTCTAAGAACTATGTCCTTGTACGGAGAAGTCTTCTGAGGGTTGGAAATTTATCTGTGTGCATATATATGCAAATTGTGAGCCTCGTGGCAGTGCCTCTTGCTGGAACAGAGTTCTGATTGTGAAGCTAAAACAAGAAAGTGAAATATTAAACAAATTAAGAATAATTGAATTATCTCTGTAAGCAGTTGTGCAAAATGTGACAAAGCAAAACACAAACCCTGTTTGTCCAATTTCTAAATTCCTGGCAGAAGAATAAATGTCTTAAATTTGATTGGCGGGCAAGGGAAGACATAGTTTGTCATAATTAAAATGTAATCTTTGCACTTACAAATGTGGTGGTGGTCAAAGATCCCAAAAAGCAAACCACAATCAGACCAAGCACAAACCATTCACGGCGTTTTTTAAGTAACACTGAATATTCATCCAATACAGCTGTTATTACTCCTTCCAGACCTGCAAACTAAGATTAAAAACAAAAGCATCCTTTCAAAATAATATACATGAATATTATAATGATTTACAAGTAGAACATCACTTTGCCATTATCACTGTACTATTAATTTTCACTGATCCTGGTTGCCTACGCCCAGTCCACAAACCTGAGCCCTGACCTCTAACTCACCGGAGCTCCCGTCACTTCGACAGCCAATTCCAGCATTGACTCTGATGCCGTCGACTGTCACCTGAGTCCCAGCCACCCTTGAGTCAGAGCTTCCCATCCGAACTGGAACCATGTGGCTCCCAACATAGACTTCTACTGTGGACCCAATCTCTCATCCTCTTACACCTCTCTCTACTCTACCATCTCCCCCTCTCAGCTCCCCTCTTTTACCCAACCCCATAACCCTCTGACTTCATCTTCCACCCTCTTCCTCCCCTATCTGACCTCGCCCTCCTTCTGCCAACCCCCAACCTTTCACCTCCAACCTCCCATCTCCACCCCCCCCCCACCCCAACACCCTCCACCACACTGATTCCCACTCTGACCCCTGCTTGATCTTTTCTTTCCCCTCTCTGAAATGAAACACTCCGAGGCTATACCTTCATCCCACACCTAATGAGTTCTGTGCAAGCCACAATGTTGAACCGTTCTTTCACCACCTACTTCCATGACTGTTACTCTCTATCCCCACCAAGACCCCTTCTCCCGCTTTAAGCATGGTTATCCTGACCAGCTGCCCACTCTGGATCTCTATATTTCCAACTGCTGCCAGATATCAACCACCTCAACTTCACCATTCCCCTCTCATATTCTAATCTTACTTCTTCCAAATGTTCTGCCCTCCACTATCACCGCATCAATCCCAACCTCACATCAATCCCACAGACAAGGGTGATGCTGTTGTGGTCTGGTATACTGACCTCACTGAGGCCAGACAACAGCTCTCAGATACCACCTACTCTTCCCACAGAACCCCACCAAACCGCTGTCTCCAACACCATATCTAACCTTATCACCTCTGGTTGCTTCCCTCCTTTGGCCTCCAACCTCATTGTCTCCCATCCCTGCACTGCACCCAAGATAAACAAACCCAACCATCCTGGTCGACCCATGTTTCCACTTGCTTTTGCCTCATTGAACTAGTTTCATATTTTCTCCCCTAGTCCAATGCCTCCCCACTTACATCTGTGATACCTCACATGCCCTCCATCTCCCGTGAACTGTCCTCAAACAAATGTCCTCTTGTATTGGCCAATTTTGCGCTGGCAAAAGGGTGCTAGCTGTCCACTCTCTCTATACCTCTCAAAATCTTATACGCATGTTGAAGTGTCTCTTCATCATCTGCCATTCTAAGGAGAAAATCCCTAGCTTGCTCAACCTTGATCTTACAAAGTGTATCCTAAATCACAACCCTTATCCAGGTTGAACTCCATTTTCCATTTCTCTGCCCAATTCTGCAGCTCAGTGTAATCTTCAACAACCCTTAAAATCCACAATACCTCCAACCTTTATGTCGTCTGCAAACTACCTAACCTACCCCTCCATTTCTTCATTCAAGACATTGAAAAAAAAATCACAGACAGCATGAGCCACAGACCACCAGCCACAATACCCTCCAACTACGACCACCCTCTGCATTATGTGGGCAAGCCAATTCAGAATCTACACAACAGTTTCCTGCTGAGTTGTTCTAACAATTTAATCTTTCCACAAGTCAAAATTAAATGGAAACTAATGTGGTCAGCATTATAATTCCGATTATCAAAATACAAAAAACACAAGTTGTTTGATTACTTCTTTTGCAAATAACCCAGACAAAATTCCCCAAGTTGTGCTTTTGAAGTCTGGTACAACATAATGAAAATATACACAGCTAGAAACAAAGCTCAGTGCAATGTGGATTCAGTTATTATGAATGTTTTTTTTCCCCACTATAAGCGCATGTTTACCACAGAAAGCTTCAGCAGATGCTCAATTGCTTACCGTGCTATCCAAACCCAAAGTGATCAGCATTACGAAAAATATTATGGCAAAAAATGTTGGCGCTGGCAAGTTGGCAATTCCCTCTGCATAAGTGATGAAAAGCAGACTGGGCCCTAGGAACAGGGAAAAATATAAGGATTACATTGGTTCTTGCAGATCAAGGGAGAAATTACATTGAAAAGTAAGGGAATAACAAAATTAAACACATTTTGTGTCCGTGGGGACATTAAAATCTTCCAGAGATAGAAAAGAACAACAGATCTTGAATGATTGAGGAGCTTAAAGAAATTGGCTTTAGTTTGAAAAAAATGTTTTGGAGATAATAGGAACAAACCCAGAAAAATCCCCATAACCTGATAACTTGCATTCCAAGTTTTTGACTGTGTACTGATTGTCAATTTCTCACAATGAAAGTGGTTCCTTTTTTAGGTGACAAATCCAACTGTACTATTTAAGAAAGGGAGGAGAGTGGAAGTGGGGAACTGAGCTGAGTTAGCCTGAGATCAACATTAGGGAAAATGATTTAATTTACTTCAAGTGGTAACAGGGCACTTAGAAAATGATAATATTGAACAAAGTCAACATGGTTTAATGAAAGAGAAATCATGTTTGACATAAGAACTGATAGATTTTGTTTTGAAGCTATAAAGTAGGTAAATGGAAACCAGCAGATGTGGCATATTTAGACTTTCTGATATCCTCTGCTAAGATGCCCTACAAGAAGTTATTTAACCAAATTAGAAATTGGATGCAGAGGCTGCAAGGCTCCAATGGCAGTCTAAGTAATGGGCAAGGACGTGTCAGATGGAAGTTCATGTGAATAAATTAACTTCTGATTATTCACTTTTGTTAGAAAAACTATCTCTTCGTAAGAAAGAATATACTTGTAATGGAGGAAGTGAAACAAATTGTTTCCCAACATAGGATACCCTGTGCTAAAGAGATTAAACAAACTAGCCTTGTAGTTTAATACAGAGAAGGCTTAGTAAAATATACCAATTCTGTCAGAGCTCGACAGTGTGGATCTTTCCCCTGGCTCAATACAAGGGGTCAGTTTCTCAGGACTAAAGTAAGATTTCTTCATGACAAATGCTGAGAATCTTTGACCAAAGAGGTTTTAAAGATAGTCACTGCATATATTCAAGACAGATTGATAGATATTTGGGGTTAATACAGGATGGAGGTAAAATCCTAGATGTGAATAGATGGGAGGGGCCAAGATAAAATTTACAGCTTTTATTGATTTGGAATAGCATTCAACCATACAGCCAACCCACTGAGCCCATATACACTATACACCAGGCACATTTCTGTGATCCTGTCCTTTGTATTCCTCAGCTCATCCCAAAAGAGTGGAGGAAATTGTCTGCTTGGGGTAGTTTTAAAAAAAAAACAGAAACCACAATTTATTGGAGCTTGAGTATCAGAGATTCTGGAAGTGAATTGGTCAAGCTGATTTCCCAGCAATCATTTTACAGCACACACTGTCGCCCAGTCAATTAGAATACTCCACACTGCAGATCCATTTCAATATGATAGCCCTAGATTAGGTTTTAAAAATATTTCAAAGTGAAGGAGTAGAAGCAAACACAAATACAAATCACTGAACAGAGTCACCTCAAGAACTGTCTTTATATCAATTTGGTTAATCTTCCAGGTCGAATTCGGATGACTCCTGCTAAAACCATCGCTCCCCACTACAGATGAAGAAGAATACCATAAACCTATTTAAATAGTTCAGACTGTCTACAGTCCCTGCACCATTTCTAATTTACAGGGTAAAGTTAATAAGATGCCAGTGAATACATTCAAACCACAATCTGCACTGCACATTTAAAAAATGTCATGGTTGGATGGTAGTTTAAAGTTGGCAAGTCACTGCACAGCAACCTCCGACCTGCTAGTTTTCCCATTTCTCGACTATGCTACTCAAGCACTTCAAGTAGCCTTTGTCATTTTAAAACCAAACTGCAAATGCAGTGCACAGTAAAAAAAAAATGAAACTCCAAACCATGATTGGTGCATAAAATGACGAGACTACACAAATACAGTGTAAGACAACACAAGACTACACTATTACTACGCAAGACAAAAAAAAAGACTACAACCTAAACAAAGCTACATAAAATGAATAAAATAGTGCAAACAATACAGTAATTAATAAAAAATTAGACAATAGGCACAGTAGAGACGTTACAATAGATTGGATATTAAAAGACTGATAGTTTGAGTGAAGAAACTGCCACATAATTCAAAATCCATAGAAGCCCAAAAGTTTCAACACCTATGCCAATGGCAGTCGGAAGAAGACTTCGCAAGATGATATGTGCAGGCCCCCACAATGTTGCCAGCCTCCACAATCATGGTGCATAATGAAAATAAAATGCCCACAATGGCAGAAGAGAGACCCAACAACCTCCTCAACTGACCTTACCATCCGTCATAGGGCCCCACGATCTAAGACGGCACAACCTCCAGAACCCTCCCAAAACTAGGCACATGTTACAGCCACTCCGGACACCATGGCACACCCTCTGCAGAACACGTCATGACATCCCCACCTTGACCACCGGCAACAAGCGATCCCGAAGACTGGAGGCCTCATCCCCACAGCAGAGGCTCAGTCCCCACAGCAGTCAAGGCCTCATAGCTTCTTCCCGAAGGTTTGTTATTGCTTGGAAATTTCCATATTGCAATAACATCTCTTGATGGACTACCGTTCATTTTTTCCCAATTAAAAATCATGCATTGTTAAAAGTTACAGTAGACTGATGGGGTTGCTAGGAATTTCCTGGCTCTTACACTGACTGGTGACCTTCACTAACAGAGATCCAAATTCTATCAAGATTTTTCAATGAGTGGTGGGAGTGTAGCCCCAAAAAGAAACAGGTCTCTAGCTCAGTCTAAGATTCAGGAAAGTTGGGATATTGGTGTGGAAATAGGAAGGAACTAGATTACAAGTCCTGTTATTCCATTAATGTTATTACACCATATTATAAAGCCCTTAAAAGATCCTAAGGTTCCTGTTCCTTTACAAATCTAATAAAAACTGTAATCATCAGATTGGATTTCAAATATCCAGCAGTTTTTCCTAAGACTAAAAATTATATTCATGGAAAGGTAAAAGTCCCATCGCATTGTGGCGCAATGTTTATAATGGCTATTGTTTTTAAAGTGCAAATGTAGTGTGTACCATGGACATACTCCCTCTCACTCCTCCTCAACAGGGCATGAATATTGAGCAAATTCCTGCAACTGTATTTCATGAATTTTCAGTTTTGCAGTTTCTCAAAATTCATCCCCATCTTTTTTTTTTGGTGACCATTTAGTCTTATTTCTGGATTTATTCTTTTTCCAAAGCCTTTTATAAATGCAGGGCAAAAATCAATCACTTTACTCAATTATTAGTGACAAATGCACAATTGCCAATATTTGATTATATTACTGACTTGTTAGCCAGTCCCAGCTATTTTTTTTAATGATACATTAGATATTAGAAAGAGATTATCAATGCTTTAAAGATAGTTATACATCTGGTTCTATATTTACTTATTGTAACCATTTTAAGATTTAATTTCCTGGCACATTATTGAACTCCTCTGCAAATTGTTCAAGTCAATGCATAAAATGCTATGGCTCATTTGTCTTCATGCTTCTTTCAAGAATAATGTTGGGGATAATTGGCTGTTTCATTCAGTGCAAATGTTTGTCTTTGTACTAATGGGGCCTCCATCCTAAAAACAGTACAACAAATTAATCGAATAGATTTTTTTAATATCTGAATGAGATCAAAAATAATTTTTCATTTCAAAGATGCATTATGTAGTTCTTCCAAAAAATTCTGGGCAATACAATGTAGAAACTAACAGCAAGTAGCAATAATCTGCATCCTACCCAGATCTTTGGCCACATCAGCTACCTCTTCATTCCTCTTTTCTGCCATGTACCCCAGGATGGTAAAAATAACAAAGCCAGACAGGAAACTGGTCAAGCAGTTCACAGTGCTGGTGAGCAAAGCATCCCTAAAGCAAGAAAACAAGGTGAAAATAAGCCCATTTTCTGAATTGAGATCAGATATTCATAATTATCAATACAGTCATATAGCACAAAAACAGATTCTTCAGCCTCCCACATCCATGACAAGCATCAAGTCCTATATATTGTGTATATATCTATCTATATCTAGATAGATAGATATTTACCAAGACTTGTTCTGTAGCCTTACATGTCTTGGTGATTTTGGACATTTTCCAAATTCCTTTTAGAACCAGAGAACAATAGAGCACAGAAACAAACCCTTTGGCCCATCAAGTCCAAGCAAAACTATTTTTCTACTAGTCCCATTAACCTGCACCCAGACCATAGCCCTCCTATCCAAATTTATTTTAAATATTTAAATCAAACCCACATCCAGCACCCTCCAGCAGCTCATTCCACACTCTCACCACCCGCTTGAAGAAGTTCCCCCGAATATTCCCCTTAAACATTTTACCCTTTGCCCATGTCCTCTTGTTGTCTCATCTGACCTCAGTGGAGAAAGCCTGCTTGCATTTATTCTCTCTATAGCCATCATTCTCTGACAATCCAGAGAATAAAGTTCTAATCTATTCAACCTTTCCCCATAACTCTGCTCAAGTCCCGGCAACATCCTTGTAATTTTTCTCTACACTTTCAATCTTAGTGATAGATTCCCTGCAAGTAGATGACCAAAGTTTCACACAGCACTCCATATTTGGCCCCACCAATGTCCTATATAACTTCAACATAATATCCCAACTCCTGTACTCAATACTTTGATTTGTGAAGGTTAATGTACCAAAAGCTCTTTACAACTCGACCTACCTGTGGTGCCATTTTCAAGGAATTATGCATGTGTACTCCCAGAACACTGTTCTATTGCATTCCACAGTGCCCTGCAGTTTACCATGAAAGTCATACCCTGGTTTGTCCTGACAAGACAAGCACTTGTTCGCATTAAATTCCATCTGCCATTTTGCAGCACATTTTTCCAATTGGTCCGGATCCTGCTGGCAAGCTTTCAAAACCTTCCATACTGTCCACTGTACCCCAACCTTCAGGTTATCTGCAAATTTACTGATCAATTTTACAATATTATCATTCAGATTACAGATATAGATGGTAAACCACAATGGACTCAGCACCGATCTCAGAGAATCACCAGTAGTCACAGGCCTCCAATCACAGAAGCAATAATCTACTATCATTCAGGCTTCTCCCACAAAGCCAAAGTCTAATCCAATTTAGTACAATAACAAGCAACATAATTAGAATAAACACAAACAATTCTTTGTTCATACATAGGAACTTAAACAAGTATACTTAACCTTAAAGCCGTTTGTACACGAAAACAAGTGTGAGCTCACAATTTTGAATTGGAAATCACAAAAGATGGAACAGGAGAAATTGTACTGCATATCTGATGTTCATTACCATTATAACACAGGGTGATAAAATAGAGACATGGGTACAGATGAAAGATATCAGCATCATTTTCAAGATTACAGTATTATGAAGAACTCAGGTGATCTTAAAATAATGCAGAAGTCAACATGCTGTGCTAAAGGGAAAGTTTTAGGTGACAGAATAATGCAAAATATAGTGTTTGATGAAAACTACATCTTGCTTTTAGGATGAATTTCCACACATATCAATGCATTGGCTTAATGATTATTAAGAAATTCACACATCTGCTATTTTCTGGAATGGATACAATTCCTGATGAGCTATTCATGATAGTGTTTAATCTCTTTCTAATCTTCATAATATACTTCCAATTACAACAGTTAATAAAATGGAAATACAATGATACAACATCTGTGTGATAGTACAGACCTATCACCAATGTATATGGTTACAGTATCTAGAGTGTAATGACTGTGCTTACAGCGATTGGCTGAGAGCTTCGCCACACCTACTGTCTGGGCCTTAAAGGGTTGTGTCCCTAGCCAGGTCGGATCATTCCGGACTGGTCGGCCACCTGTGAAGAGCTCCTGTCTTTTGCTAATAAAATTGTAGAGCTCGTCAAAAGAACCAAAGACTTGTTGATCCAAACCAAGGCTTTTATTAGCAAAAGACAGGAGCTCTTCACAGGTGGCCGACCAGTCCGGAATGATCCGACCTGGCTAGGGACACAACCCTTTAAGGCCCAGACAATAGGCGTGGCAAAGCTCTCAGCCAATCGCTGTAAGCACAGTCTAGATACTGTAACTATATACACTATATACATTGGTGATAGGTCTGTACTATCATAATCTGATATTAATGTCTAACTATCCAGAAATAAAAGCTGTTGAGAGAGAAACAGAGTTAAAGCCAATATCTAGAGAGAACAACCAATGACCTGCAATACTCCATCAAATCTGACTTCCTGCTTTGCCAGTGAATTCCCAGTGATTCGAGAAGCATTAACATGAGAGTAGCACATGGTTCATTCTACAGATGACTAATGTAAAGAATCCAACCCCAATCTTGTCAACAAAATTGTGGTTGGAAATGGTTAACTAAATTTACTTACTTTATTTTAACAATTTAGAATACAGGTGACTTGTGCATTATGGGGAAGGGTGGGGTTGAGTTTCTAGAAAATGATCCGCAAAGCAAAGCTGCATCATATGCGCTCGTCAAGCGACAAGATTTGAAATAATTTGTGCATTTATTTCTTTGATTTTTTTTTCCCTCTAACAAATTTCATGAAAGCATAATTTCCCTGATCCAAATGGCTAAAAGGCGAGTGTTGCCTGTATTTGTTGTTATGTATTAAATCAATGTGTTAGCATTAAAGCAGTTTTATTATTTTACAGTCTTTTTTAATAAGTAATTCTGTTTTATTAGTTCTGAAATCTCCTTCTCCAGTTGGAAGTGGTTTTCAAAGGCCTTGGCATGCAGCAAGTTGTAAAGGAGCATCAAGGAATTAGGAGGCAGTCTCAACATTAGACACTTCCAATTAGGGGACACCCATTGTGTACAGAGGGACATCTCAGCTAGCTCTCTCTATTTGGAGCAAGTTAATGTAGGGTGGCAGACACTGTAGGTAGCAGGTCAAATCCAGGGCAATGACTCAGAAGCTTAAATATATTTCTATCTCCACAGATGTCAACCAATTGCTACGATGAGCATGGTAAGATTTCCTGCATATTGATTTAGAACATATTAAAAAGAGTCATATGGCACAGAAATAGTCCTTTGGCCCATCTGGTGTGTGCCACTTCACTCATGCCATTTTGTTGTCTTCACATTCCTATCACCTTCTTTAAGATTCTATCATATTCCTGCAAGCAAGACTCAACTTAAAGTAGCCAATTAACTTACCAACTCATGCCTTTTATTTACAAGAGAACCCATACAATTCTGGGGAGAATGCAAACTCCACAGTTGGTATAAATCCAGGTTAATGACAGAATATGAACATCCACATCCTTTACTGAATAATTGCTCTTTAACTGTAATCCTAGGAGGAAAGTGTTTACCAGGTTAATTCACTATGCACATTTTGGGATGTATGTCATTATTGGGAGTCATATTTACCCTGTTCCACACATTTCGCTCCTAACGACAGGTTCCAAAATGGGAATTAAAAAAAGCACATTTCTCAGCACTGAGCTTTTCAAACCTCCTAGGAACCAACTTTCAACAGAAAATAAAAATAATTCTCGTGATTTATACAAGCCTAATCAAGATGAACATAAATCACATATTTTTGAGACTGACATGTAACAGTTGTTGTTGAATTTGTTATAGCTGGCAAACGCCAAAAGAACACCAAATCCTGGGCCAAGCGAAAAGAAAATCTGCGTAGCAGCATCTATCCAAACCTAGAAATAGAAGAAGAAAAGTTATTCAAAAAGAAAAAAGTTTACACTTGCATTTTTATACCAATATATTGTTCAAGTATGTCTGTAGAGATAGTTAGAAATAAATGTGGATGAATTAATTGTTAAACCAAATGTCTTTCATCACAAACATTGTAAACAGAACTTTATTTTAACAACAATTTAGTACCACATACTGGAGGGATACTGATCTTTAATATTCTTATCATCATATCTCTTATCTATCAGCTTTAATGGAAAACATCCCATGAGGAACCATACAACTTCCAATTAAACCCCCCTCATCTCTTTGAATGTGATTGCTAATTCATTGCCTAATGATGTTGTAGCTCATTTCTGTCCTATCTGATGTCATGTTGGGCAAAAGTTCAGATTGCTCAATCTCACCTCGCTTTTGAAATAGAGACTCCAAGGTGAAAGAATACTGGCTGGTGCCAGTAATAAATAACATCTTGTTTTCCCGGCAAACTAATCCATGCAATTTTCAACTATACTAAACTCAAACCTTAAGATTATTTTAACAGCTATAGAAAGCCTGCAAATTTAATTCATTTCGTTCAAGTTCAAGTTTATTATCTGTCTATATACACAACCTGATGAAACAGTATTTCTCCAGATCACTGTGCAAAAACATGCACTCACAATGCAGTGCATAATAATCACATATATCCAAGTCAGATACAATTTTAAATTATTATATATAAATATTTTGCGATTGTTTATTTGGTTACACTATACTCTTCATCAATCTCACAGCCTGCAGAAAGCTATTTCTTAGCTGGGCATTTCTGATTTTGATGTTCCTGACCCTCATTCTTGATGGTAGTAGATCAATGATACTAGGCTGAATGGAAAGGGTCTTCTATAATTCTCTGAGCCCTATCTAGGCAACGCTCCCAGTAAATGTCGTTAATAGAGGAAAGGGGGACCCCAGTTACTTTCTCAGCCATTTTGCTGATGTTTTGCAATTACTATACCACACAATGACGTCACCAGGCTGAATGGAAAGGGTCTTCTATAATTCTGAGCCCCATCGAAGCAACGCTCCCAGTAAATGTCGTTAATAGAGGAAAGGGGGACCCCAGTTACTCTCTCAGCCGTTTTGCTGATGTTTTGCAATTACCATACTACACAATGATGTTGCCAGGCTGAATGGAAAGGGTCTTCTATAATTCTGAGCCCTATCGAAGCAACGATCCCAGTAAATGTCGTTAATAGAGTAAAGGGGGACCCCAGTTACTCTCTCAGCCGTTTTGCCGATGTTTTGCAATTACTATACCACACAATGATGTCGCCAGGCTGAATGGAAAGGGTCTTCTATAATTCTGAGCCCTATCGAAGCAACGCTCCCAGTAAATGTCGTTAATAGAGGAAAGAGGGACCCCAGTTACTTTCTCAGCCGTTTTGCCGATGT
Organism: Narcine bancroftii; assembly: GCF_036971445.1. Classification (NCBI taxonomy): domain Eukaryota; kingdom Metazoa; phylum Chordata; class Chondrichthyes; order Torpediniformes; family Narcinidae; genus Narcine; species Narcine bancroftii. Next base: position 13,873,286 of record NC_091482.1, read on the forward strand.
TTTGCAATTACTATACCACACAATGACGTCGCCAGGCTGAATACTCCTGAAAAATGTTGTCAAGGTGGGGACCACTGGACTTGCCCTCTTCAATTTCCTTAGGAAGTCTTAGGTTCTGGAGTATTTTCCCGAGTAAGGAGGAAGTATTGTGGCTGCAGGTTAGGTCACCCTTTGTATGCACACCAAGAAAATCTGTGGTCTCATCACTGAACCAATGACGTGTAATGGAAAATCTTGGACCTTTGTCCCACAATCATCTCCTCCGTCTTGTCCACTTTGCGACTCAGGATGTTGTTCTCTCACCATTTTACAGGCCTTCCAATCTCCTCTCTGTAAGCTGGCTCATCACTGTTGGAAAACTTGATAATTCTGTTTGAACGGAATCTGGCAGTGAAGTCACCAATCAACAGCTTGTACAATTAGTGGGCTGAACACACACTGTGATGAGACTTGAGATTTTGCTACAATCCATGCCTGACTGCTCTTTCAGTTACAACTCCAGAATCCAGCGGCAGAGAGAGGTGTTGAGTCTCAGTGTGAAGAGTTTATTTCCTAGGGTTTGAGGTATGATTGTGTTGAATGTCAAGTTGAAGTCAATGAACAACAACCTGGCATAAGAGGCATTGTTCTTTGACATAGTTATTTATATAGATTAGCTCTATCATAAGTTTTATATAGACATGATCAAATCTATAATTCATTTTTTAGTTTCAACATTCTCAGATCATATTCATTCCTAATCTTCAAAATAGTGAGCCAAATTCTATGGTACCATCTGATCACTTTGTTGGCCACAGAATTTCAATAGAATTGTGCCCTGAAATCAAAAGCTGTGTGTCCTGTTCATTTAATCCAAGATCTGACTGGACAAAGAAAACAACTTTTATAGATCCTTAATCAATCTAAGTGAAGAATAACTAATGAGCATCACTTAGAATTGTGAACATCATCAAATCAAAACAACGTAAAATAAGGGAAAGAAAGACTGGACAGAGAGAGAGATAAAAGAGAAAGAAAAATATTGTTAAATGTAATCATTCTTTTTAAAAGTCAAAATTAATTGAAGTATATTTCAAATACAAGTGAAGTAAATTTTTTACCATTCTGAAGAATGAAGATCCAGAATGGTAAAAGTTAATTTACTGCAGAAAATAGATTTCACTAGAATTGGGGCTTACCGTATCTTATGGATGACTTGTACTGAAAGGACATGTTTGCGGTATTTAAAGGAAAAGGCAGAAAGGAAGAGGTTCAGGAAGAGAGGAAGTTTGAAAACAGGTTATACTATCACAATATTTCAGGACAAGAAAAGGGTCAACTAGGCCTGCAAGATCACAGGTACTAGTCTTCATTCTATCAAGGACATTGCCTCTTCTATCAAGAGGCAATATCTTAATAAAGCAGCCTCTATTCTCAAAGATCCACACCACCCAGGCCATTCCCTCTCTACTCTGCTACCATCAGAAAAAGGTACAGGAGCCTCAAGACAAACACTCAGCAGCTCAAGGACAGTTACTGCCCCGCTGTCATCAAATTCCTGAATAATCAATGAACCAAAGACACTGCCTTATTTCTTATGTGCTATTTTATGTTTTTTTTAAAATTTATTGTTGTAAAAGTGGATTATATGCATGTTTCCACTGTGAAGCTGCCGCAAAACACCAAATTTTGTTCCTTGTTCATGACAATAAATTCTGATTTTGATATTGGGGCATTCTAATATGATGCCACAATTCCAATCGTGCCACAATACTTTATTTCTCTCACTGCAAGAAGCTTAAAAAAAACTCAGACGGTGTCATGCAAGGAAGCCGCTGTAATTCTCAAATTAATACTATGGCATTTCGACAGAGTTCAGGGACTGAACAACAGTGATTACATGGTTACATATCATGAGCACTTGCTAGCCTCAATAATGTAGCAAATCAGAAATGTGTACGAAGCACCAATCTGTCCACAGGTGAACTCACCCTAATGGCAAACAGTTTTTTCCATTCCGGCCTTACATAGAAGAGGATTCCCCGCCAGGCCCCTGGCAAGGTGGCACCCCGCACTAAGAGAATAAACAGCACAACGTAGGGCAGAGTGGCAGTCACCCATACAACCTGCAAAAGTAATAAACATTTAGGTAGTTGTAAAAATAAGACAACACATCTTGAATGCGACAAATATTTATATTTGTGCCTGCCATGAGCCTTCCAAACAGCAAAGATTCATAGTTTACTTATATTGTCCACAATGGTGCAGGTCTGTTTAAATCTTGTTATGGTGCGAGCAGTGCTTTGTTTTAACTGTGGGAGACATGTCATGCTGATCCAATAATGCGTGTTTGAGTGATTAAACAAAGGGCAATTCACAGTGCTTCAGATTGGAAGAACAAAGCAGGATTACAAGATGCCTTTAAAAGCGGCTAACCTTACAAATCTTGTTATGATGCAGCCAGCAGAAGTAAACGTGAGCATGGCCAGCACTGGTTATGGCATTAGGACCAAGGTCACAGAGGTAATATGCAATTCTTAGATGTTGACAGTACTGTGTGCAACTGGCAGACAGGAGGCCAAAGTCACAAGACAGTTACAGATGACTAAAGACTAATCAGCCCAATTTGTTCATTCAGAACAAACCGGCTCGCTGCTATGAAATTCAAAAGCCTGTAATTGGTCAAAGGATTAGAGCAAGAATGGCTCCACTAATTTATTTTTATTTACTGCAAACTGCGATAATTTGACCCAAAAATTACCATTCAAAAAAGCGAGGTGGATTCTACATCATCATCATTTGGTAAACAGCAAAATATTGGCAAGTTATAAAGGGACACGTATTCACTGGAGGCATAGCCATAACAGTTACTTGGTCAGATCTGTACAAACAGGGAGTGGAATCAGAATCTACAGAAATAAAACTTGACCCCTACCATGAACTCTAATCGAAAAACTGCATGCTGGAAATATAAAATCAAAATGGAAAATCCGCAAGCTATTCAGCAAGTGAGAAGAAATTGTTTTAGATCACTGACCTTTCCTCAGAACTGGAAAAGTAAGAAAGCAACGGAGTTCTCAGTTATTGAGGGAAGGAATGAAGCGGACAAAGATTTGGGTCTGCAAGAGGGTCAAGACTAAAAATGTCCAAACAAAACAATGGGAGACAATTGGTTAAACAATATTCATCACTTAGCTGATCTGTCTGGAAGTGTAAATATTGAGATTCTTTTATTGTCATTACGAACTCCCAGTTCATTTAATTTTAGTGGGACTGTCACTTTAAGTGTTAACAACTCAAGCTGCAAACCCTGCACAGCTTTGGAGATGACAATAATTTGTAAAGCATGAACCAACTTCTCTACTTTTGAAGAGAAGAAGAAGAGTCCCCGGGTCACAGGTGGAGTCATCTGACCAACATTAGGAAGGAACAGCACATTGTGTGATCAGGGGTCCATTTTAAAACTGCAGCATTTGGCACAGTCGTTCTGGGGCAACCCTGTGCTCAAGTGGCCTTGTGTGGTAATGGACAATTTGTTTGTTTCCCTGTCAGGAGAATTTTGATCCCCACTGTGGCCAAAGGAAAGGTCATTTTTGAAGGGGAATTAGTGTACCCCGCTGTATAAATAAATATAGTGTTTTAAAATATAACACTGTCTTGGCGAATTTCTATTGCTGCTGGGTTTGAGATGCAACATTGTCATGTAATAAAACAGAAAATGTAATATTAAACAAAATCTCCTTTAGTCTACCACAAGGCAGACAAAGATTCATCATCAGTAGAAATTGCCCAGCACCCCTTACAGTCAGAGGAAGAGAATCATTGAGAGTCCATGTATTCACCTCCAGCAATCCTGTAGCCTCTGCAACCACATCAACTTTAATCCAAACTATTGGGAACCCAAGCTCCAGATTCAAATCTCTTACACAACCAGGAAGCCCTCATCATCCTTGGCACCCTCTTGCATCTCGGTTCCGATACCTGGTACCCCTTCAGCCAATCTCCAGCAGTCCACAGCTTGGTGCGAGTTCCTTGATTGGAGTCGCCAGCAGCCCACTGCCTGTGTGCTCTTCAGCCTCAGAGCCCCTCACTGGATCTCTGTCATGGTCACCAACCCATGGGTCATCTCCTCTGCTTCTCCTTCTCAAATGGGGAGATGGTCTCCCCATTTTCTGGTGCCTTGTAGCAGTCCGCTTCTTCCCCAGAGTGGCTGCTGCAAGCACAGGCCCTACCAGCTTGGGCCCAGACCCTACGGTCACAGAATTTTAAAATAAACCACCATCAGGTCCTTTTACAAGCTGTTTAAAGCCTGTATGCAGCCAACAACAGTCATACTGGCAGTTGGATCCCACTGGGAAGCACTGGGACTCCACTCCCCATTCTCTACAGGTTCGGAGCAGTGCCGCCAGAGTTTTTATTTGCAGACACACATTCAGACAAATGATACATTTGCAATATAGATAAACAGAAATAAACAATAAATATTGTTCAATAACTAGTAGTCCCTGAGGGTTTGTAGGAATAGTTCATCAGTCATTCAACATTCTCACTGACCATGGGAAGAAGTTGTTTCTCAGCCTGGTGGTTCTGGCTCTGTTATCCCTGCATCTCTTTCCCAACCGGAGCTGCTGGAAGATGCCACGAGCAGGATTATTTGGATCCTCAATGATTTTGCATGCCCTCTTCAGGGAATGATCCCGGTAGATCTCGTTGATGATTTGGGAGAGGGGTGCAGAGGGTGGGGGATGAGGGAGACCCCTACAGACGAATGGTTAAAAAAACAATGCTGGAGAAACATAGCAGGTCAGCGTACTTTACATAACAAAGATAAAGATACACAACATTTCAGGCTAGATCCCTTTGTCAAGGTCTGGCTTTACACACAAAAAACAGGAAGAATTTTTGAATTCAACATGCCTAGACAGGAAATTAGGTAAAATAAGTTAAATTTTCTCAAGGCTTTGTCAAAAAGTTATAGGGGCCACAATGAGAGGTCAAACTGGGATTGGGATAGAGAACTAAAGTTCAGGGACGCCATTGCAAACTGGTCTGTAAATTAGTTATCCAAACTGCATTTAGTTTCTCTTATGTAGAGGAGACTATAATAGAACCTTTCAGCCCCACGATGTTGCACCAATCTATATAAACCTATTCCAGCATAGTTAGCACTTCCCAACCTCACAGTCCATAGCCCTCTATTTTTCTTACAGAGTCTTTTAAATGTTCCTATTGTACCACCCTCCACCCAGCAATGCATTCCAGCCACCCACCACTCACTCAATGTGTAAAAATCTGTATGTCTGACATCTCCCCAAAACTTTCTTCCACTCATCTTAAACTGATATTTTCTGATATTAGCCATTGCTGCCCTGGGTAAAAGGTGCTGGCTGTCCACTCTATGGCTTTAACAATCTTGTACAATACAAGGACATTATAATGGAAGAAGTACAAGTGAATTGCTGCTCCACCTGGAAGGTTTTTTTTGTAGATCCCCCAATGATGGCGTGCAGAGATTTAAAAAAAAGTAAAACTGCATCTCCCATGGATAATCGCAAGAACGGGTTACTAATGGAAATGGAAGAGTGAACAAATCCTATAGGGGAGGGAGAAGAAAGATACCTGGTAGTTGAGTATCAGAAACTGGCAGATATTGCAGGAAGGTCAAATGTTAAATGCAAACCAGCTGGGGTCAGAATACCTCCAATCACTTTGCAAGAATGGCCCTGCACTTTAGTGCTCCATCCCAATTCCATTTACACACCAATATTTCTGAGATGTTCTCCTTTTTCATTAGAGCATCGGTTTCCCTCTACAAAACCAACGAGACTTGTAACTGTGAATACTCCTTTTGCTGCACTTAATGACCATTCCCCTTTTCCTCCCAGCCTACGGCAAGTTGGGATTTATTTTATCTTGTCCTTCCACCCAGCAGCCTCCACATTTAAAAGAATGCTCTCCAAAATTTTCACCACTTTCCATGCGATTCCAGCATCAGATGTATTTTCTCCTCCCCTCCCTTTTCAACTTCCCGAATGAATCATTCTCTGGTTCAATATTCCATTTCCAACAATCATTTAGTTTTTCGCAACACTTTCCACACATAACTATCTCTCCTTTTACCCCTTCCATTCCCACTATCTAGTGATACAAAGAGTCATTCTTGGTCAAGCAGAAATTCATCACACTTCTTAGTTATTATATTGTATTCAATGCTCACATTGTGGCATTTTCTAGAGAGAGGAGAAACCAAATGAAAATACTCTCTTGCAGTAATTTCAGTTCCACAAGGGTAACTGTAAACATCATACTGCTTGCCACTTTAAATCCCCATCCCAAAACCATTCTGACCTCTGTCTTTGCCCTTCTATAGACTTACAAGGAAGCCCAATACAAGTTTGAGAAATGGCTAATTCTAGGTATTTGTAGCCTCAAGGACTCCACATTGGTGTTCCACAATTACAGGTAACCAACCTTATTTACATCAGGACAAGCCTGCTTTAGTATCACTTGTAAGATTAACTTAGTTTTTTTCCCCCTCACCTTGGACATAACCTGATCTGCTGGGTGTTTCCCAGCAGCAATTTTGTTCTGCATCTGAAATTCGCATTTTTTCCCCTCAATCCTCATTACTGCCATCATCTATCATACCTTGACGAAGAGCTCAAGCCCGAAACATTGGTTATGAATCTTTATCTTTGCTACATAAAGTACACTGTTTGAACTGCTGAGTTACTCCAGCATTGGGTTCGACATCATTCATCTCCCACTGTTTACACTCCGATGAGAGCAATGATTAACAAGCTTTCTTGGTTGACAGACATGTGTGTCACCTGGACAATCTACATGGTTTTTTTTTCTCTACCCTGTTTCCTTCCTACATAGTAAAACATGCTTGTTTTCTCCTCTTTCTGGTTTTGATGAAAAGGTCAACACATTGAAATGTTAATTGTTTCTCCACAGATGCTGCCAAGCTTGCTGAGCATTTCCAACATCTGTTATTTTTATTTCAACTCGAGTGTTTGAGTAGCTTCAAAGATGTATTATTCCAAAAAACATTTTTTTTTTTAAAAGAGGAGATCTCTAGTCTAAACTTTACTCTTCTGAATTAATGAATGAATACAATTTGATGAATGATTTTTTTTTTTTACATCATTTAAATACACCAAAAATATCTCAGAAAAACAAAGAACGCTTGGATGCTCCAATAATATATGAAGAATTGCAAAAGGCAGGCAGTTAAAGCCCTGGGCCAAGACGGATATCCAGTGGAATTTTACAAAACATTTTCCAAACAACTTGTCCCGCATCTAAGCTGAGTACTGAATTACTCTTTTCGAGAAGGAAAACTACCTCCTTTTAATGAGGCAGCAATTTCTGTGATTTTTAAAAAAGGCAAGGATCAAGAAGAAAGTGCATCCTACAGACAGAGCTCTTTACTTAACGTGGACATTAAGATATTATCAATAGTTTTAGCATATCAGTTAGAGAATATCTTACCAGTAATAATTAATTTGGATCAGACAGGTTTTATTAAAAACAGACATTCCTACCATAATATTCATAGATTATTGAATATTATATGTTCACCCTCTATTCATAATTATGAATGTGTTTTATCTTTAGATGCTGAAAAAGTGTTCGATAGAGTGGAATGGGAATACTTATTTGCCACCTTAGTAAAATTTAATTTTGGTCCAGGTTTTATCCATTGGATAAAACATATGAATCTCCAATGGCCTCAATGTGCACTACAATTCAAATTTTTTAAATTACAATGAGGCACAAGTCAAGGTTGTCCCCTTAGCCCATTGGTTGTTGACAGTGCTGGAACCACTAGTAATTGCTTTGCGAGCAAATCAAGATTTTACAGGTTGTTGGTGGACCTATTGAATACAGGCTATCCCTATATATGGATGACATTCTACTTTTTATTTCTACCCCGGAGGTATCTATACCTAGAACATTATTGTTACTTTCATGTATTAGCAGATTCACAACTTATAACCTTTATAAGAGCCAACTACTACTATTGAAGAGCCCTCTGGTTTACTATTCTAACTATTCTTTCAAAATAGAATACGAAAAATTTAAATATTTACGTATTACAATAACCAAGAACGTTAATAATCTTTTCAAAGGAAATTTTACAGTCTTAGTTAATTATTACTGGATGGTCACCACTTTCTTTCACTATAATTGGTTATATTAATTTGGTTAAAATGAATATTTTACCAAAATTTTTATATTTATTTCACTCACTTCCGATATTTATTTCTAAGTCCTTTTTTGACACATTAGACTCAATCATTACATCATATATATGGCCTAAAAACGAGCCTGCAGCTGACGTGGACATTACCCCTCCATAAATCTTCGTCCACGAAGCCAAGCCAAAAAAGAGACTCAATCATTACATCATATATATGGCCTAAAAACGAGCCTGCAGCTGACGTGGACATTACCCCTCCATAAATCTTCGTCCACGAAGCCAAGCCAAAAAAGAGACTCAATCATTACATCATATATATGGCCTAAAAGAACCTAGACTGAAAAAAAATAGCTCCAGAATACTATAAATAATGGGGGATGGCCCTACCCAATTTTAGATTTTACTACTGGGCTATGAACATAAGGAATATGTTACCGTTGTTACAATGTGAAAGAAACATATGACTGCCCTAAATGGATTGAGATGGAATTGAAATCCCTTATAAACACTTCCTTATGGGCAGTATTGGCTTCACTGATGCCTCTCTCTATTCAAAAACTGACAAAGAATTTAATAATGATACATAGATTGAAGATTTGGAGCCAAGTTAGAATTTATTTTTGAATTACGGAATTTATAAGTACAAGGTCCTATCCTATCCAATCATTTATTTCAACCTGCTATTTTAGACACAGGTTTTCAAGAATGGAATCTTTCAAGAATTAAAAGTTTGAAGGATCTTTATATATAACAAAATTTCATATGTCTACAACAATTGACGATCAAATTTAATCTATCAAATAGACACTTTTCTCAGGTATTATCAAATTTGACACTTTGTTCATTCGAAGCTTTCAACATTTCCAATTCTTCCAAATCCAATTTTATTGATGTACTTTTTGAATTACAATGTGCTCATAAAGTTATAATATCTGCCCTATATTATAATTTATTGAATATGAAAACAATTTCGCTAATTGGGATTAAAACTAAATGGGAGAATGATCTTAATACCTCTTTTTCAGAAGAAGATTGGACGTCAATTTTGGGCTTGATTGTGCGCTAGGCACAGTCTGATTCAGTTCAAAGTGGTGTATCAAATACATTTTTCTAAAGTTAAACTTGCTCAAATTTGTCCAGATATCAACTCAATCTGTGATAAATGTAAAATTTACAACGCCTCTTTGATACATATGTTTTGGTCAGGCCCTAATTTGCAAAACTATTGGACTGATATTTTTTAAACTTTTTTGACCATTTTTGGGATTAATTTGGATCCATGTCCAGTAATTGCAATGTTCGGCTTTTCCTTAGACATAAACATAAAACTATCCACTAATCAAAGACATTCCCCACTTTACTAGCAAGAAAAGCAATATTGTTAACATGGAAAGAGGAGTTTCTGCCCAGTCACAGACAATGGGTATTAGATATTATGCCATTTTTAAATTTGGAGAAAATTAAGCATAATGTCATGAAAATTAAGATTTCCTTTGATAGGACCTGGATCCATTTATGGCTTACTTTCACAATTGGACTAATTAGTGCGATAATGGTTCTTACTGGTTTGTTCGGATCTCCCGAGGCCATTGCTTGATGTTATCTCTACTTACAATATGAATTACAACCTTGGTTGACTTTGGGTTAGATGTTTTTTTTCCCTTTTCCTTTAGTCCTTATACAATTTTATGGATAAATACATATTGGTTTCGGATTTAAGCCCAAGTACTATTGTCACTATAATAAATCCTATTAACTTAAATGTGTAATAGTCTCAACGCAATGGATTATATCGGTTTTCTTTTCTGACAAAACTTTATAAAATTTAATTTAAAAAGAAAATATGCATTTTTTTGCTGAAATTACATTGGAAACTATTGAATGTTGAATGAATCCAAAAAAATGCACCACCAGCATGCGAGAAAAAAGAGTGGAAAACAGAATCATCAGTAGGTACAGAAAATATCTCCAATAAAATTCTGAAAAACTAGTTCCCTCAGGACTCATTTCCATGCTGTATGATCCTAGGGTTTTGTCAGTGCTGGACCAGCAGATTTTCCAAACAATTGGATTTACTCCTATTAACACCATAATACTCTTTTAATTAACTTTTTAAGATGTGATAAACTTTCTAGTGAATAAGCCAAGTTCAAAGGAAGCACAGAAAACAGCAATATTTAAAAATAGTATAGAAAACAAGGTAACAGTGTGTTCAATGTGAGTGGAGAAAACATAATCATAATTTCCAAACTAATGAATACTAAGCATATTTTACTGTACATTTTATTAAAAGCTTTTCCATTAAATTCGAATCCAGAGATATGAGAATACTGGAAGTTTAGAATTAATAAAATGTCTAATTTAATAATATCTAAAAAAAAGTGTCAGTTTGGCAGATTAAATTTCATCATCAATTGTGTAAAGAAGCAAAATAAAATGATTGAAATAAATATAACATGTTTGGTAAAATATTCATTTTAATTGAATTAATATGGCCTATCATAGTTCGAGAAAGTGGTGACCATCCAGAGAATATTATTTTAGTCTGATTAAATAAAACTACAGTTTTCTTTAAAAGGTTTTTTTTTAGTTCTTAGTTATCATAATACCAAGAAATTTAAATTGATCTTGCACTATTATGCAGATTAAGTTTATATCCTGCAAATTTACTAAAGCATGTAAGTAATGACAATATATTTGGTATGGATACCTCTGGAGTGGACACAAAAAGTAAAAAGTCATCTGTATATAGAGATAACCTATGTTCAATAGGTCCTCTAAACAAGCCTCTAACATCTTCATTTGCCCATATAGAAACAGCTAGTGGCTCAACCATTAAATCAAAAAGCAGAGAACTTAGGGGTAACTCTGCCTCATGCCTTGATTATTTTGAGATAGAGAAAAACTTTGATTATTGAGAATTAGTATGAATTGATGTTATTGTAGACACATATAAAAGGTTTATCCATTGAATAAAATCTGGTCCAAAATTAAATTTTACTAAAGTGGCAAATAGGCATTCCCATTCCACTCTATCAAAAGCTTTTTCAGCATTTAAGGAAAAAACTACATTCATTAGGCTGAGTAGAAGAATATATAATATTCATTAATCTATTAATAATATAAGAATATCTATTTTAATAAAACCCATTTGGTCTAAATATCAAGATGCAGGGTACAGTAAATGGGCATGTTTCATTGGATCTCCAGAGGCCACTGCTCGATTTTAAGACTGCTTGAATACCAATTTCCACCTTGGTTGGTGGATGGGTTAGGTCTTTATAATCAACCTTTTTATTCTCTCTTTTTTTTCCCTTTCCTTTTCTTTTTTTACTATTCACTGTAAGTTTAGATTGGAATACGTCCATGTATTATTATTTTATATGATTATAACAATCTAAATGTATATTATATTTAATTTATATGGATTTATAATGTATAATTGTATGATAAAACTCAACAAAAATAATTTTAAAAGAAAAGTAAAGCTGTTCCAATTGTTATCAGTAATTTGAAAACATATTTTCTAGCCTTCAGTTTATATGGAGCGGTGGGAGTAAAACAAATGGTGACTGTAGCTTGCACAAAAGTGCTGGAGAAACTCAGCAAGTTATACAACATTTTTTTTAAGTAGTAAAAATAAAGATACATAAGCAATGTTTCAGCCTAAGCCCCTCCTCAAGTTGTGAGCTAAAAGCAGGCTGAATAAAATGATGGTGGAGGAAAGAGCAAAGGCCACAGGCAAGAGGTCATAGGGTTGATAGGGGTGGGAGGTCACAGGAGGAAAAAAAAAGCTCAGAAGTGAGAGAGGAGGTGATGGCTCTCTGAATGGAGAGAGTTGGGTGTGGGGGTTCAGGGAATTGAGAATTAGGGAAGTCAGAGAGAAAGATGTAGGGTTAGGGAGTTTAGGGTGCTGGAGTATTCAGAGGGTGGAGGTGGCAGGTAGGGAACGTCAGAGAGGAGTTGGATGGGGAGATGAAGGGTTTGAGGGCTGGAGGTTGGGAAGAAAGGGGGAGCTCAAGGGTCTGAGAATGTTGAGGAAGTGCTGGAGCCACCATTGCCTCTACCAGGGACCCCGACTGCCAACATACCGTAGCCCCCCCCCCACAACACCTCTGTCAACGCAAGTATTTACCTTAGTCCTTCACAAACCCGTTCTGACATCAGCCCCCCTCAACTACTTACCCTTCCCTGTCCCCACACCTCTCCCTACTCACCCCATCTACTTCTTTGGGCTCCCCTTTCTTTCCACCCCATTCCCTCAGACCCCCCTATCTCCTCCATCAACTCCTCTGAGCCCCAACTTTCTTTACATCCACAAGACCTCAGACCCCTTCATCACACCCAACTCCCCTCTGAACTCCCCTTCCTACCTACTAGCCCTCAGAACCTCTCAACTTCCTCAAACTCCTCTCTGACCTCCCCTGCCTGCCACCTCCAACTTCTGAACTTCCCAATTCTCCACCTCCTCCCGATTTCCCCGACTTTTCCTTCCCCTCCCCAATTCACCCCAACTTTCTCCATTCATGAAGCTCTCCCCTCTATCACCTGTTTTTTTTCTCTTGTGCCCTCCCACACCTATCCAGTTATGACCTCCTCACCCCCTCCCCCCATCATTTTATTCAGATACCTGCCTGCTTTACCCCATGCCTTGATGAAGGGCTCAGGCCCAAAATGTTGATTATGCACATCTTTGCTAGAACTTGCTGAGTGTCTCCGGCCAAAACCATTGTATCTGCTTTCCTTTTTGATTTTCTTTGGTTCACTGAACTAAACCAAATCGCTTTCTACATTCTTTGAGGGAAAGTTCATGCTGTGAAAATAGTAATCTGAAGACCTAAAATTGAGGCTTGCATTTTTTTTTAAACTGTCTAATTTTACCATGTAAATCAATAGAATACAAAGTCCAATACATGAATATTCAACCAGCAACATTGATCTTCTTTGGATTCTAACTTCACATCTAATTATCCAACAAACTATTTAATATTTAAGTTGCAAAGAAAAAATAGAAACACCAGTTACTCCTTGGACAATAATATTATGCTATGGGTCACACAATCATAATCTTCTTGGATACAACTTGACCTACCTTTCCGGATGTCCGTACACCTTTCCAGATACTGAAGTACACCACAGTGAATATCACGAGCAGGCAAATCACTAGATGCCAGTTGAGGCCACCCAGATCATGCAACCCATTGGATTTCTGAACCATAAGTACTTGACGACTGCAAAAAAAAATAACTGTGACAAATTACAATAAAACTTACAATTGCAGATTTACAACAGTACCAAGATTTGCCTTAAAATTTCACTTCTTCTTCTTTCTCCCCAAGGTGCTCAGTATTCAATATTGACACCAAAGTAAAATACCGTAGTGTTGATAATGAAGTCAGACAGCCTGTACTAATCAAAGATGGAATATCAACATTAGTCACAATTCCCAGTTTTTGATTCATGGCCATCAAGTTAATGGTTCTCTAGGCATGATGAAATCAGAAATTTTAGACTACTAAACTTCCACCAGAATGGGAAATAATTGATCAGGTGATCAAAAGCTCAGGGTCATGCAGGCATGTTGAGTGAAGATGTTCTATAAAATTGTAACCATCTGAAAATGATTTCTCAGGGTAGAACAAGTTGTCTTTTCACTAGAAGATTGAAACTCTTGATGGTAGAAATATGGCCCTCTTTACAGGTTCTATGATTGTAAAGGATATGCAACAAGGAAGGGGGTGATTGAAGAGTTGAGCAGGATACTGGAAGGCATGGTCCCTTTCAAAATGGTAAGGAAGAATTGTGTTGGTTGCATCCTCTGCCGTGTTCAGCTTGTCGCCACAGAACTCATCTAGTTGCTTCTCATTTTAAATACTACTACGATCTCATCATCTCATACATTCAGCAATAGAAGCAGAATAGAGGAACAGCATCTCCCCTATTGGAGGGGTACATCTTTCCGTACTGAACATTGCATTCAACAATTCTGGATCAGAACTCTTTTTTTTTCCACCTGATAAATGCTAATGGAAGTACTTTTGATTTAGTTATTTACATTTCCCATAATCCCATTGTTGCTTCTTTACTGGACCCATTTCTTATTTTACCCTTGCTGTTTTCCTCCTTCTCTTCCTTTGCACTTATTTAAACCAAAAACATCTTAATGCTTCAAGCTGATGACCATGCATTATAATTGCAAACAATTTTGTTTCTCACTCCAGCTACAAGACTATTTTCTAACAAATTCTAGATCATCAACATTTAAATGAAATCTAGTACAGGATCATCTTTCATCAATGATGAATACTGTGTCCAAAACATCGAGATCTTATTTCAACTCTCATTCTTTCTCTTCTAAGGGATATCATATACATTTCACCATGAAGATTAAATCACAATTGAAATTCTGTACTACGAACAGAACTGAATGTTTCTGTCAATTACACACGTATCTCCTCATTTCAGTTCCCCTTCCATCCTGGAGTTAGCTTTTCCAAAAAGTCAATGAAAGAATTGTTGCCATGAATTTTTTTAAATGATTTTATAAATAAAAGTTGGTACTTTACAAAGCACTTTGGTGTGAAAGGATATTTTATGCTCATGTACAGACTATCAGCTAAAATAACCTAGGTTATTTTGTCATCATATTTGTCACAAATTGGGGCTTCAAAGAGAATAATTTCTCAAACTTATGACTGATTACTCTTCTGTACACTAGCTACCTAAATGCAAGATGAATGTTTGTGGCTTAATGTACAAAATGTTCCATACTGGGGGGAGAAGCATGGCAATGCACTTTAAATAAACAGCATCTCTGGGGTTGGCTTGGGACCCAAGAATCTGCAGAAGCTTTTGGTACAATACACACATCTTCATCAACTGATACAGTGGTATTGTTATGAACATTACTCAAATTCATACCTAACCACGAACCAAGACCAAGTGTGAAAACCAAACCCCAATTCCTACCCCAGTACACTGAACGGCCAATTTAGTGGAATGCAAGTGTGAAGGGGGCTTTAGAGAGCCTGTGCTATGTGACACTTAATATGTACAGGCGATCATTTACCTATACAAAACTACCACATGCAGTTGTCAGTGGTGAACAAAAGGCTGTGAAGGTTTCTCTGTGATCAAGATGATATCGTCATTGGATAGGCTGAACAGGAAAATTTGAAGGTAGTAGCAGAGTGGATGACCAAAGCACAGGAAAGAAATCTGCATTAATGTTGTCCAAAGTTGTCTCTAGCCCCTTTTACCCTTGCATCCCACTAAATTGGCCGTTCAGAGTCCCAGGATAGGAATGGAGTTTTTGCTGTTCACACTTCACCACCCTTAATTGGGACACTACATGCGATCACACTTACAAGGAGCCATCCCTAGGGTTTGGACCGTTCCACCTTCTACCCGTGACATCATGACACATCGAGCGATGGTGGACCTGGCCTAAATCCTGATCAATGTATTACGATTTTGTATTCAAACAAAATTAATCATGCCTAAATATAACATAATTAAGCTTTATGTACAGCACAGTACAAGCCCTTCAGCCCCTGTTGTTGTTGTTGTGCCGACCCATATAAACTTTTATAAGGGACCATGGGAAAGTGCTAACAATAAATAGCAAATAGCAGACAATTTCTAAACAATGTGGGAAAGTTGGTAGTGCTATCACATACAATATATACAGCATGGGAAAGTTGTTAACGCTATTGTGCACAATTTAAACAGTGTGGGAAAGTTGGTAGCGCTATAGCGCACAATATAGAAATGCTGTGGGAAAAAGTGATGGCAGACCTTCCCTCCCAGAATGCTGTGCGGCAGAGAAAGGGCTGTATGCACAGTGCACTCATGGAGGAGTTTCTCTGCCGCACAGCATTCTGGGAGGTCCACCATCACTCCCCCCCCCCCCCACAGTCTTTATAAATTGTGAACCTTTCCTCTCTCTCTCTCTCTCTCTCTCTCTGTGACTTTCCCACAGCAAAGTCTATACCTTCATTTTGATCTTTTCTTCCTTCACGTTCCTGCACTCACACAAAAATTTGGTCATTTCTATCCCAGAATGCAACTGCCCATTCTACACTTGCTTTTTTTTGAAAATTTTATTTAAAGTTTCTAAGAAGGAATATAAACATAAAACACAAAGCAAAACTATATCTACCCCCTATAACCCTCCATACCCCCCACCCCCTCCCAACTATCCCACCTCTTATACCCACCCCCCCCTTGGAGCTTATATATATAAAATAAAACATTGATACAAAATCAAAGTAGATTAAGTTGCCAATCTACCTGTCAATCTACATCTTTAAACATAAATAAAGTATCTACTTTACAGTTAAATGCATACATTCCAAATACAAAGACCACATTTTAACAAAAAAGTAATTATTTCTTAAATTATATGTCATCTTCTCTAAGTACAACAAAATTGAATTTCTTTATGCTATCTTTGTATACTTAACTCAACATAATTTTTCCAAGTTACTGCTATAAATTTTCTGGCCACCGCCAAGCTCAATCTAATAAATGCAATTTGAGGTTTTTCCATATGTGCTGTAACTGGGTTCATATAGTCCAAAAGATACATCCATGGATCCACATATAATTCTGTTTGGAATAAACCTCGCAAAAAATTAATAACTTTCTCCCAAAAAGGCTTCACCTTGATACCTTCCCAGACCAAATGTACAAACATACAGTCTGATCTCCACATTGGAAACACAAATCAGACCCACTAAAACCATATCTCTAACTTTTTAGGGGTTAAATATAGCTGTTGTAAAAAATTATAATTAACTAAACTATAATGTACATTAATTAATTTTGTAACACTCTCCAAACACGTCCGACCATTGTTGTTCAGATATAGGAATAGATAACTCTTGCTCCTATTTATCACTTACCCTAAAAACATCTACCTTTTTCATATTTACTTGTAACAACATATACATTTCTGAAACAAACACTTTCTTCCCTTTATCCGTAATTAATTTCTCAAACTTCGACAAACTAGGTAATATTAACACTCGCCCATAACACTTTATTAAATCACGTACTTGATAATAAGCAAATAATGTGTTCTGCAATATACCAAACTTCTCTTAAGACTGTCAAACGAAAGAAATAAACCTGCTTCGAAACAATCTTTCACTAATACAAACCCCTTTGAATCCCAATCCTTCAAGTAAGGATTATGCATAGAAAATGGAATTAATTGATTCTGATATAACAGAGTTTTAACTGAAAGCACATCCTTTGTTCCTCTACACTGATTCCATTTATTCCATACCCTCAACAAAAAAACTCAACACAGGTAATTTATATCTTTGTAAGAGCAATGAGTTCCATTTATATATAAAATGTTTAACTGAACTTTCTTGTAGCTGATCCATTTCTACATTAGCCCACATCGGCGGTTGATCAATATCAAATCACCTATTAATAAAGTTCAACTGTGCAGCCTGATAAAAATTTTGAAAATGTGGCAGTTGAAGGCCACCCATATCATACTTCCATGTCAATTTTTGCATAGATACTCTAGCTAACTTACCTTTCCACAAAAACAAACGTACTGTTTTATTCAATTCCTTAAAAATCTTCCCCAGTATAGGACTGGGAATAGATTGAAACAAATATTGAATACGTGGATATATATTCATTTTAATGCAATTTACCCGTCCAATCAATGTTAATGGCAAATCTTTCCATCTATCCAAATCAGACTTAATCATATTTAACAATGGTAAAGTAATTCAGACTTTATAAATTTTGATACTCCTTATCAACAATTACACCCAAATACTTAATCTTATCAGACTATTTAAATTTGGTAATTTGCATACAATCAGAATAATCCCCATCTAATATCTCATTTTTGTCCCAATTTACCTTATAAATTGACATTGATCCATAATATTTCAGTAATTCCTGTAAAGGTTCTAAAGACTTCTTAGGTTGAGACAAATATATCAACACATCATCTGCAAATAAATTAATTTTATATTCCTGCTGACCAATAGTAATTCCATTAATATTCTCATTCTGTCTCATGGCTTGAGCCAAAGGTTCTATAACCAATGCAAATAAGACTGGTGACAATGGGCTGCCCTGTCTAGTTGATCTAAACAAATTAAAGACCTGCGAAACTTGTCCATTTGTCACCACCCGAGCAGAAGGATTGGTATATAATGCCTTAACCCAACCAATAAAGAGTGGCCCAAATTGAAATCTTTCCACTCTACACGGTCGAAGAAGGATTGGTATATAATGCCTTAACCCAACCAATAAAGAGTGGCCCAAATTGAAAAATTTCCACTCTACACGGTCGAAGGCTTTTTCTGCGTCTAGCGCCAGTACCATTGGTTGGTTAAGTTGCTGTCTTGACGCATTGATCATTGTGATCAATTTGGTAATATTGTCAGCTGAATACCTATTCTTAATAAATACTGCCTGATCAGAGCAGAAGCAAAGATCCTGGAGATGGCAGCTGCATCACTCAAACGATGGATTATCCTTTAGTCATTTTCAGACTACTTTACTGATGTGCCTGCTCCTTCCAAAGATGCTAGTTGCATATGTGCACATCAACATTATGAGGAGGCGATGGTCAGCTATTTTTTCCAAACGCAAGTTGATCTTGATGAATATAAATGCAAGTAAATCTCCAAGAACTGAGTGTACCTTGTAATATAACTTTCAATACAGTACTCTTTCGTCAAATTATAGCCTTCAATTAATGATAAGTTTATAAATCTACCTTTGGGTTCACAGTTGAGAAAAAAATATTCACACTAAAATAAATAAGCAACTAACTTAAATATTAACATTCATTAAGGACATCCTTCACACATTGAAACCAAATTCTAACCCAACTTTTTCTTTCCACTCACAGAGCACCTATGACATAGGGATTACTTAAAGTGGTAGGTGAGTGGAAAGGAAAAGTTTGAAAACCGCTGCACTATCAAACGAAGGCTGTGAGGACTGTTCAGTTACCAGGTAGTCTGTTTACAGAAAGAGCCAAGGCCTCATTTACAAATAAAAATTAAATGAAAGAGGAAGTGTGTAAACAAAGTTGCTGATTTCCAACTACCCACTTTGTACCAATGCACAAGGTGCATTTTAAACCTCAGAGAGACTTTTTTCAAATGTGCATGTTTCGAAACCATCCTTTACAAACTCGTATCATCCTATCCTGCATTAAGGCCTTAATTCTACCCACAAAGGCTGCAGGTGACCTGCAGTTGGAGGACCTGGACGGGTTGTGGGCTATTGGATACTGGCTCATGGAAACCAGGTACTGGAGCCAGGATTTGAGAGGGTGCTGAGGGCAGGTGGGCTTCTGAAGTGCCTTGGGCACTGAAGGCTTCCTGATCATGTCAGAGATTTGGATCTGGAGCTCAGGTCGCCAATGAATCGAACAGGAGTCTGTGTGCAGCTACAGAGGCTGTGGGAGCGCTGGAACCAAATCCACAAAGACTCAGTGACACTGAGGGGCTATCTTTTACTACTCTTTCTCTTTTACTATAAAGGACACTGGGTGATACTAATTGTGACTTTGTCTGCCTTACACCAGGCAGAAGGCAATTTCTTGTAATATCAGATTCTGTACTATTACATGACAATAAAGGAATCTCAATTTTGGTTCTTCTCAGTTTATTTTAAAATTCTCAGTCTTAAAATATCTCTTTAGTTTTAAGCATCTTCTGCAGTCTTGCCTTGCTTTTCAGACTGACTCTCTGGCCGGTACAACAGCCATTCTCAACCTTTTTTTCTGGCTTTGGCCCCCTTAGGAGACTGCTCAAAGTTTATAGCCCTCTTCTTTCTGAAACAATCAAATTTAGTTGCTTTCTTCCATACTTCTTCTCCTACTGACGACATTAAAAAAATTAAACATATTTTATGTGTTCAATTTGTGGTCCACTTAAATGTGCTGTGAAACCCACCCCATCAGCCCCCCCCCAAAGGGGGGAACGTGTGGCCCTCATTGAGGATGGCTGCTTTAGAGCTAAATGTGTATTTTCAATCCTTTGAGAATTGTTTCAAAAAATTGTAAATATATAGCAGCTGGAAAAAAGCAGCACTTTTGCTAAAATATAGTTATGCGTTAATTAATCCAGAAAACATTTTGACATTTGTGAGGCAGCAAATGGAAAAAGTACCTTCTTGCCAGGATCAAATTTAAACTGGAAAAATAATTCAGAGATACAAGATGATATAAATTGGGTAGATTCAAATTCAGTTAATCAAATAAATCTGGAATAAACTATCAATTTCAACCGTGTCTGCCTGTCCCACATCAGACTTGTCAGCCACAAACGAGCCTGCAGCTGACGTGGACATTACCCCTCCATTAATCTTCGTCCGCGAAGCCAAGCCAAAGAAAGAAGGAGTGTGAAACTATAGTCTTCTTGGACAAACAAAAAATCTGCCTCCTGCTTGTGACTCTTTAATTGCTCTCTAAAAATAGCCTCGACATTAGCCCATTTCAAAGGGAATTTGTAACAGGCAATAAATGTGCACATCCTGTGAATGAATTGCTATATAAAAAAAGTTGCTCGTTTTTCTTTCAACTTGGAATGGAACTATAATTTTTGGAAGGGGCAAGAAACTATCACCATATCCATATTAACATGTAACTATTCACTGAAGAGATTCGGATGAAAAAACATCAACAACTTTGCAGTTGTATATCAGAACTCAAATCTAATGAAGCCACCAACAGCTAGAGGTAACCACCAGCAACGTTGGCAGCCTACAAAACAAAATGAAGGCAATAGTTGGACAAGTACAGCTGACAAATGTTCCTAAACAATGAATTCACTACAAAAATTGTGAGCATCTTTCTTTAGATCCTAATTGTTTAATGATTATTCTGTTTGACTTCCCTTTTGACCTGATAACTTTTATGGGTGGAAAAACCATGATGAAATGGGTTGTAAGAATTAGTGGCTGTAGCATTTTTGAAAGAGCAAAGTGCACATTAGCAAGAATTAACTGTGATGAGTTTAGTTTTCTTTTACATAATATAACTACAGGATTATTTGATTCAAGGTCAGAACACTATTGAATCAACTATAAGCTGTGCCTTCAAATCAATAATATCAAACAAACACATTGCCAAACTATGTGACCTCGGTGTCAGCACCCTCTCTACAATTGAATCCACGACTTC
This sequence comes from Narcine bancroftii, assembly GCF_036971445.1. NCBI lineage: Eukaryota > Metazoa > Chordata > Chondrichthyes > Torpediniformes > Narcinidae > Narcine > Narcine bancroftii. The sequence continues at coordinate 13,894,651 of NC_091482.1, forward strand.
CTATCCCACAGGTAGCAATCAGCATTGATGAAGGCATCTCTTCAACAACAGGGCAATATGAATGAGATGTCTAACTGTATCTTGGCATATGTGACAATAAACTTAAACTTGACTTAAACGGTTATTCAAGAATTGAAGGAAATAATAACCGGTATTCATTTTATAAATCATACAATGATCAAAAGGTGTTATCATTCAACATTCTACAAATGCAAAGGTTCGATTGTGATAATAATAGAAACCTGGGCTAAGCATTCAACCCATTCTGCTTGCCTTAGTGAGAATAAATATCGTAACCCATCAATGAATGATCTACATACAATACAAAAGAGCTATTTTAACAGCAGTTCTGATATAATCCATGCAACATAGGCTCCTGTTTCCTGGATGCAGAAAGACAGGATCTTAACTTGTTTTTCATGCCTCAACCATTGCATCCACTTACATGCACTTACACATAAAATTCTTCAGCAGGAGATGTGGAGAACTTTGTCCATGTGGAGTTATCCTTTAGGAAGTAATTGGTACAGTTTTCAGTGTTCCAAGCATTATTACAATCGGCCCATGGGAGCTTAGAAGTAAGTGATGAGTAGAGGTAGTACAAAGCCCAGGATATAACAGTATTGTAGTAAAAGGAAACATATAGATCTACTATGCAGATTGCATATCCAATCCCTGCAGGGAATGAAAAAGGGAAGATTTGAAACATGCTACTTCAGAAGAAACAATTATTCAAATCGTGAAGAATCATTTGAAATGTTTTCATGCTCAAAATCAAGCTCCTTTTTTATTTAAAAGCATTGAATGATAAACAAACTGAAATCTACGAGGCCACCTCAACTTTCTTCGATATCAAAGTGCAAAACTAAATTAAAAGTCTACACAATTATAGCAAACCTAGACTTGAGGTTGCAATGTTTTTGACAGAAATCAAATACTGTATTGCAGATCAAAATACACAGCAAATATGCAAAGCAATTTTTGGAGTGCGATACAAGCTTGGATTTCTGAAGAATTTACAAGTTGGTCACGTCAACTTGTACATCTGCTCCACATTATCAACGATGAATGGAATATGTTCACATCCTGCTGAGAAACAGGAACCTATCTTTAGTTGTCATTAACGAATGAGTATCATTTAACAAATGATCAGAAGCAATGTTAATAATTAGCTGCACAATGAGAACCAAATATACAGTTAGCTTGACTTCGGAAATGATTAAAACTAATCAAGCACACTTAATTGACAGTAAATTTTGGACAAAGTTGTAAATGAAAGGCTGAAGCATGGGAATTTGGAGGGGGGGGGTGGTAAATATCAAGAAATTACCCATAAAAAAAAATGAAATAAAAACACCAAGAATAAACAAAGCAAATCAAAAAGCAATAAAAATTTTTAAAAATTTAAAACTCTGACAAAGCGTCCAAAACATTAACTCTGCTTCTCTTCCTCGAGATGTTACCAGAATTGTTAGTGTTTGTTTTTATTTCAAATTTACAGTAAGTTTTTCTGATTTTCAAGAAATTGGTTGAATGGGTGAAGAGTTAAGAAGATTTATGAAGGACTACAATGTAAATTGGCATCACAGTTTCAGCAATGAACTGTTGTGGATGTTGTGTTGGGAGAGCTAAACATTTTTTTCCCCTAACAATTATATATTTCAAGATTCTTAGTTTCGGTCCTAATTTTTCCTAACTGCAGCAGTTGTAAAGAGAGAAGTGAAAATAAGCTTCTTTTGTCCAATTTTCTTGAGTGCTACTCAACATTTCTGACGCAGATTTACTTGCATGGTGCTTCTCTATCAGTACCAAAGACTTGCCCATATAAACACAATGCTCTGTAGATTTTAACTATCATTTAAGAATTTTTGTAGCAATATGAAAAAACAACAATAGCACATAGCATGTTCCCATGAATATCAATTTAATATTGAGTAGATTTAAATAATCATATTTAATCATCTGGGAGAGCAGATAGGACCATCACGACACATCTCATTTCAAAGATGGTACCTCTAATAATGTAGCACTCCATCAGATTTTCAATAGTGTGTCAGTCTTGAAGACTTTTTTCTGCAAATTCCATTAAACCTGCAACAATCTGACTTGGGAGGTGAAGATGCTCCCAACTGACCCAGAATAGGGATTTTTCTTTTGCCTAGAATAAATGTACTTCTATAAAACTGACACATCCTTACAGAGCCTTAGGAATTCTCGGGGAAAAAATAACTTCTTTGAAGCATTGAAAAAGTTTCGAGGCAGGAAGTACAAGGATGATATTGCATTCCCAGAAAAGAGAAAAAATTCAACTATTTGCTTGTTGGAGGTAATGCCTTTTAGCTGCTGCTTGAGAAAGCTTCCTTCACTAGAAATAGGCAGTTTTAACAGCAGGGTGATAATGCTCTAATTTAATTTTGATGGGGCCACATTATAAAAGGGGTTTAAATGCACATCCCAAATCTAACAAAATCCAGATTTCATTCCTATGCAAGTTTGCTCTGGAACCATAGAATTGCTACAGCAAATAAAACAGGCCATTTGGCCCCTCTAGTCTGTGCTAACCATCATCTCCTTAGTCCCACTGTCCTGCTCCCATTCCATAACCCTCCAGGCCTCTCATAACCATGCCCATATCCACACGATTGAGCCCGCATTCATCACATCAGATGGCAGCTTATTCCACACTCCCACCACTCTCTGAGTGAAGAACTTTCCCCTTAATGATCCCCCTAAACCTTTCCTCCTTCAGCTCTCGTATTTATCTCCTCCATCTAAGTGGAAAAAGCTTACTCACATCCACTCTGTCTATACCTCTTGTAAACCTCAATCAAATCTCCCCTCATTCTTCATCGCTCCAAGGAACAAGTCCTAACCTCTTTAATTTTTTCCTGTAACTCAACTCCTTAAGACCAGGCAACATCCAAGTAAATTTTCTCCGCACTCTTTCAATCTTATTGATATCTTTCTTGTAGTTAGGCACCCAGAACTGCACACAATATTCCAAATTTGGCCTCATCAATGTCTTAAACATCTTCAACATAGCATCCCAACTCCTAAACTCATACTTTGATTTATAAAGGCTAAGATACCAAAAACTTTCTTTACAACCCTGTCCACATGTGGCACCATCTTCAGGGAATAATGTATTTGTATTCCCAAATTTCTCTGCTCCTCTGCACTCCTCATTGCCCTATCATTAACTGTGCATCTCCTACCTTGGTTTGCCCTTACAAAATACATCACCTCACATTTGTCTGCATTAAACTCCATCTGGCATTTTTTGGCCCATTCTCCTACCTGGGCCAAATCCTTCTGCAAGATATGAAAATCTTCCTCACAGTCCACAATGCCTCCTATCTTTGTGTCATCAGCGAACTTCCTGATCCAATTCACCACATTATCATCCAGATCATTGATATGTACAACAAACAACAATGGTCCCAACATGGATCCCTGAGGCACACCATTAGTCACAAGGATCCAATCTGAGAAGCAACCACCCACTGTCTTCTCCCACACAGCCAATTTCAAATCCAGTTTACCACCTCTCATTGAATACCTAGTCATAGCCTTCTGAACTAACCTCCCATGTGGGACCTTATCAAAGGTTTTACTAAAGTCCATGAAGACAATATCCACAATCCTTCCCTCATCTACCTTCTTGGTAACCTCCTTGAAAAACTCCACAAGATTCATTAAACATGACCTACCACACACAAAGCCATGCTGACTACCCTTAATCAGTTCACGACTGTCCAAATCCTATAAATCCTGTCTCTCAGAACTCCCTCCAACAATTTACCCACCACTGACACCAGGTTCACTAACTGGTTTATTTTTGGAGCCATTTTTAAACAACAGGACAACATAAGTTACCCTCCAATCCTCTGGCAAAGGACATTTTGAATTAGGGCCCCTCAAATTTCTACACTAGTCTCCCCCAAGGTCCAAGGTAATATCATGTCCGGCCCATGCGATTTATATCCTTTATTCACTGCAAGGCAGCAAGCATCTCTTCCTCCTTAATTTCCATCTGTTCCACGACTCTTCTGTTTGTTTCCCTTCCTTCCTTATCCACTATGCCAGTTTCCTGAGTAAATACTGATGCAAAAAAAACCATTTAAGATCTCCCCCATTGTGTGAGGCTCCACACATAGTTGGCCACTCTGATCCTCTAGGGGACGAATTTTGTCACTTACTAACCTTTTACTCTTAATATTCATAGAACACCTTCAGGTTTACCTTCATGTTATCTACCAGAGCAACCTCATGTCTTCTTTTTGCCTTCCTGATTTCTTTCTGGAGTATCTTCTTGCTTTTTTATTTGTACTCTTCAAGTACATCATTAGCTCTTTGTTGCCTATACTTGCTATACATCTTCCTCTTTCTCTTAACCTGATCACCATGGTTAAAAACCATGGTTCCCTATGCCTGGTAACTCTATTTACATAAATGGAATAAGCTCTGAGAGTGGGGAGGAAGGAGATATTTGTTCCATATTTCCCTTATTGTGTCCATTTCATTGACTGATGTTTGCTGACAATCTCCAATTTTATTTTTTTGAACAACTCTTCTTTTTAATTCATAATATTTTTTCAAGCAAGGCACTGACATTCTATCCTCCTTTAAATGCTGTACAAAAATCAATAGCTCGTTACACAGGAATAACAGACCACCAGGTTCTGGCTCAGAATTCTGTGCTGTCTCACCCGGTATAACTAATCCTTCAATATATCTATAATTACAAGTTCTATAACTCTCCAGAAAATCTGTATTAATCTGGCCTCCTCCCCACCCCCCACCCCCAAAAAAACAGGAATAGTATTACTCGTCATGCTTTCAGCTACTGAGGTTCTGAGCTCTAGAATCTCATCCCAACCCACTCTGACTTGCTTCATCCTATTAGTCTTTAAAACCTCTCTTTATCAAGTCTAAGGTCGTAGAAGCTACAATCTTTTATTTGAATCCAATGACTTACATGCAACACAAATATAATTTGTTGTTCTTGTTTTAAAATCAAAAAATATCCCAAGGTACTTTAGAGATTCAATTACAAAATATAAACTCCAAGCTAAACTCTCAGCAATCTGTGGGAAGACAGCCAATGGGGTTAGAGGTGGATTTTAAGAAATGTTTTTATGGAAGAAAGGCAATAGAAGACAGGGAGGGGCCAGAATTCAAATAATAATGATGAATTCAATCATGAGGTGGGAAGCAGAAGAAAATTATTTGCAAGATTCTTTGGTAGTAGAACTTTTCAGAGAAATGGAGAGTTGAAACCATTAAGACATTTAAAATTAAAGTTTTTTTTTTATTTGAGCTGTGGAGGGCCAGGGCAGATATCAATTAGTGAAAAGAGAGAAGGTGGGTGGATGAAACTTGGTCAGCAATCTTTAGCTGAGCTGAAATTTACAGCACTCATTATTTAGAACATGTGTTAGCTATTTAACAACTAAGTATAAATATTTACCATCTTTTACCATTTAATTTGTGTAAATGTAAGTCAGTACAATCTAATTCTACCTCTTCCAACCCAAGTTATTTTTTTAAAATCAAATTGCTTTTTGTCAATGACATTGTGGGAAAAGAATCAAGATATTGAAGAAAGATGAACGGCTCTCAGTGCCACTAAGAAAATTGAACTAACCTTTGAAAATTGGACATATCTTTGCCCATATGGAAATGGCTCCAGTTCTATGGTACTGTCCCAATGCCAACTCCATATAAAAGAGTGGGATTCCACCAAACACAGCCATCATAAAATATGGCAAAAGGAAGGCACCTGAAATTTATAAAATTTGAAGTCAACAAGGGTAAAGAATCAATCCAAGAATCTGATGATTTTAAACTCAGATTAAATTTGCATAATTACATTTAATATCCATAGTTTATTTCAATTGTTTTTCCAATACATATCTTTATTTTCTGATAATGCCATATTGGTATCATCAAATGTGTTAAACCATCAGTGGACACTCAAACCAGTAAAAAGGTTCAAATTCGCTGTCAGTCTCAGCAAGATGAATGCCATTGCCCACAAACTGAATTGATATTATCTTGTTTGAGGTGGCTGACAACTTCAGAGGCTCTAAAATCTCCAGTAAGAGTCAGTCAAGTAGCATGGAACAGTCTTTGTTTCAACTCATCCATGTTGACTAAAATGGCATTCTGGACTGCTCCCATTTGCCTACATCTGATCTACATCCTTCTAAACCCTTCCCATCCATCTGTCCAAATGCCTTTTGAACATTGTAATTCATCCCACTCCTCTAGCTTCCCTGGAAGTAATCTGAAATTAATGTGTGCATTGCAAAACCATCAGCTGTAATATTCACACTTTGTGAGAGTGAGCAGACCAACAGCATTCTAATGGAGAACAAAGCTCTAGAATCTTCCAAGCCCATTATTGGTACATTTCTTAGTACAAAAGTAAGGCCTGGACAACATGTGCAAAACATAAAAAAGGTTAGAGTATGATGCATGCCAAGTCTGTCTGCTTTACAGTTATTTTATTGATCTAATGATATTTGAAATGAATTATCCATATTTATTGGATAAATGATCATGGCCATATTCCCATGGACATCCCTTTGATGTCCATCCCTTTGCCAAGATGTCTGGCATCAGCACAGACAAATGGAAGCAAACCCTTAATCACTGGGCACCGAGTATTGACATTTTAGGAGGGCCTGAGAAGAATCTAATAGAAATTGACTGGAAGAGCACTCAGAGGAAAAATAGAAGCCAATGAATCTTACATCTTTTCACCCTTTATTTGTAGCTAAAGCACCAGGAGCAGCCATACCAGAGGATGCTTAACAAAGAGTTGATTGCCACAGCACCACCATTTGCTTATGGAATGGAAGAACTATCTTTTGTGGCAGCCTTCAAATTAATATATATTTGATTGAGCCCAACAGCTCTGGTATAGTTATTTTACATTAATGGATCAACAATTCAGAAGCTTGAGCTAATAATCTAGAGAATGCAAGTTCGAGACCCACTGTGGCAGAATGAGAATTTGAAATCTGCTTAAAAGAAATAACAAAAAGCCCCTGAAGAAGATTACTGTAAAAACCCCTAATGGTTCATTAATGTCCTTTAGGGAACAAAATCTGTATTCCCTGCCTGACTCAGCCTATATTTGATTCCACATCAACAGCAATATTTTTAAATGTCTTCTAAAATGGCACGCAAAGCCACTCGACTGCTTCAGAACAGCTCAGCATTGTGACCCCTTCGCCACATGGACTTCAGTGGTTCAAGGTTACAAATCAAGGGCTAGAAATGGCCTCTGGTAGCAATCTGCTCCCACTTGCAAAATAATTTTTAAAAACAGCCCTTTCACAATTTCAGGAAATCACCTCAGCTGATGATGGCCACATTCATGAAATTAACCAAATTAAAATTCTAACCTACTCAAAACTTAAGAAAAAAATATGGTGGCAATACACATTTAAAAACTCAATTCAATTATCTGAAAGTGATATCCTGCAAGACGAAGACTCTCTATCACAGGGTGGCAAAAAAATTGAACAAAAAGTCAACACACACCATATTTATTCACTTCTTAGTCAATGTTTATGTAGCAACATTTACTGAAATGGTGTCACAAGTCCATTAAGGAATTATCTAATAAAGGAGGTGCTACAAAGGAAGGAAAAGTTTAGGAAATCATGGAAGAGGTGTGTTCAGAGGAAAAAAATACTTGCACGAAAATAATGGCCATACAAATTTAAGTACCTTCTAATCCAATAATTTACCTTGGGTATAAAGACTGCAATTATATAGTGTAGCACAATTATGACTATTAATTTCTACATTACAAGGTTTTAAATAATAAACTAATGGACATTTTTCAAATGTTAATTGCAATTTCTGAGCAGTTCTTATTGTCAAAAACATCATCAAAATAGATGATCAAAACTCAAACACAAGATTGACAAGACTAAAGCATGCATTGGGGTGGATACATGGACAGAAATCAAACAGATTTAAACATCATTAAAAGAAAAAGATGTATGCAGTAGAAGTACGAAAATCCTGACTGCTAAGAATTGTCTTGGTTCCGATTTTCCGGATTCTCGGGCAATATTTTAAAATTCAAATTTAAGGAGGAATAAAGAGGAAATGAACAAGTCAATTTTGATAGTATACAGCATGCTTCATTTATCAAAATGAACAGTTTTATCAAAAAATAAAGTCAACAAGCGTGGTTGCTTGCTGCTGCCGTGCACCTGTGCATGCACGCCAAAGCCCACTAAATCTAAATAGTTTGAGAGTTTTTTTTTTAAAAAGTCCAGATTCTAGGGTCGTCCGGATTTCTGGCATCTCGATTTTTTGGACTTCTACTGTAATATGGTTAGGCTTGGAAACTTGCTGTGCACCTTAATATTGTGCTTTTTTAACATTGTAACAATCCTTCAGTCATGCTCCAAAACCCTGTTTTAATCTTGACTTTTTTTTAAATGATGATAATTGTATTTGGACCTATTGTCTTAACAAACTGATAGATTTGCTGATTCAACAGCAGTTTTTTAAATAATTTTTTTATTTAATACTTCACCGTGAGCCATGTTAATAACAATATATACAAATATTCATTAAAATATACACAGTGACATTTTCATTTCCCCCCCCTTCCTCCCACCCTCCCACAGTGTAAGAATATTCTTGATTTTTAGCTTCACAGATCCTTCTTCCCTTTTGCATAACCTAACTTCAAAATTGATAATAAACCAACAAAATGAAGCATCTAATGTTGTCAAGTTGATTTCAAATTGTGTATTTACTGCATTATTAGAACATAGTGATGGTGTTTATGTCTAATCGCCTTATTAAATCATCAGGGCATTCTGAGGAGGGCGTACAGCCAGTTGTTATAGTGTATGAAGATACCAACAATATAGGTAAAAAGCAAGATGAGGTCTTATAAGCAGAATTTAGGGAGCTAAATTTGAACAGCAGAAAAGTTAGGATGAATTCATGGCATGAGCAGTGGTGAAGAAACAAGGGTTTCAAATTTCTGGTGCATGAAACCAGCACAGAGGGAGATGGGACTGTACAAACTGGATGTCTATATCTGGGTAGGACCAGGATCAATGTACTCAGAAGATAGTTAACTAGTGCTTTTGGGAAGGGTTTAAACTTTAAACTAATATGCCAGGGGAATGGGAACCCATGCAGAAAGTCAGAGGAAAGCAAAAGTTAGAAAAAAAGTGAGAGCGAGGTAAAGAACGATCAAATGCAAAAGACACAAAAATTCTTAAAGCATAATAAATGTAAGTGCACATCTGAATGATTGTAGCATTTTTTTTAAAAAGGCAATTAACTTGTGGCACATCAGTACAAAGGACTTGCAGACATAGACTTAGCAGCCATTACAGAATGAGTTTGAAGGGTGGAGATGACCGGAAATTAAATATCCAAAGGTATCAGGTAATTCACCAGGACAGATAGGAAAGTAGGTGAGGAGGAAGGGGAAGATGCACAGGCTAATAGGTGAGAGGTAATAGGTGGATACAGGTGGGAGGGAAGAAGAGAAAGAAGCTGAGAAGTGACAAGGAAGACAGAGGAACAGGGAAAGCAGAAGATCCAGGGGAGGGGATTACCAGAAATTGGAGGCTGATATTGATGCCATTTGGTTGGAGTAAAAACACCGTAATGCTGGAGGAACTCAGTAGGTCCTGCAGTATCCATAGGAGTTAAAGATATATAACTGACGTTTCGGGCCTGAGCCCTTCTTCAAGGTTATGAGTAAATTGCAGGCAGGTACTTGAATTAAAAGGTGAGGGAAGAACAGGCAGGGAGAGGAGCGCAGATTAACAGACAAAAGGTATTAATTGAATATGGCTGGGACAGGAGAGAGGAAAGATGAAAATTGACTTGGGTTGTTTGGGCCACTCTGGAAGCATAGCTAGGGTAAAGGAGACAGAGGGAAAAAGGAAATGATAAAGCAAGAGGAAAAGAGACATAGGGAAGAATGGGGTCAACGGAAACAAGAGAAGTCAGTGTTAATGCTAACCATTTGGAGGGTGTTGTTCCTCTAATTTGTAGGTAGTCTTAATTTAGACAGACATGTCAGCAAAGGAATTGGGTGGGAAATTGAAATAGGTAGCCACTGGGAGATCACCTAGATTGTGGCAGACAAAGCCAATGGTGCTCACTGAAGCAATTTCTCAATCTGTGTTCAGTCTCTCCAACATAGGAGACCACAATGGGAGCATTGGATGCAGTAGATGATCCTGCAGATTCACAAATGAAGTGTTGACAGTGGAAATGGTGAAGAATGATACATTGGATGCAGAAGATGAATACCGACATGTCTGTCCATGGTCTTATACACTGCTAGACTGAGAACATCTACAAATTGGAGGAACACCTCATATTACATCTGGGAACCCTCCAACTGGATGGTTCCCAACTTCTCCAGTTTCCATTAGCTCCCACCCCTTCCATCTTGCCCTATGCCTCCTTTCCTCTAGCTGTCTCTTTCTTCCATTTTCCCTCTTCTTTTTCCTGCTCGGTCGGCTTCCACAAGAGCCCCAATCAACCCCCCCCCCCAGTCAATTCTCACCTTTCCTCTCTTCCGTGTCCCATCCATATCCAATTAACACCTTTTGTCTGTTGGTCTGTACTCCTCCCCATGCCCACTCTTCCCTCCCCAGCCAGTCAGGTGCCTGTCTGTGTTTTTAAAACTTACATCTTCAAGAAAGGTTCAGGGCTGAAAGTTGATTATATATCCTATGGATGCTGCAAGACCTGCCAAGTTCCTCGAGCATTTCTGTATTTTTACTAAAGTCACAGCATTTGCATAATTTTGTATTTCAAGCCATTTGAGTCAGAATGCAGATTTCAGAATCAATTTTCAGATTTATTGTCAGCGTACATACATACATAACATCACACATACAACCCCAAGATTCTTTTTCCTATAGGCGAGGCAGAATCACCACTTGTTGGTAGTGCAAAAAATATGGCACAATGTACATATGTAAGCAAATGAAGAAATGTAAACAAACTGACAGTTTAATACTGAGAAAAAAAATAAAGTACAGAAGAGTCCCTATAAGTTTCTGATTGAGTTTGATGTCGAGGAGTCTGATGCCGTTCATGAAACTGATGGTGTCAGTCTTGTGGCACCTATACCTCCTTCCCGATAGTAGCAGTGAGAACAGAGAGTGCGCTGGGTGGTGTGGATCCTTGATGATTGCTGCTGCTCTCCAACAGCAACATTTCCTGTAGGTGTTCTCAATCGTGGGAAAGGTTTTTATCTGTGATGTCCTGGGCTATGTCCACTACCTTCTGCAGGGCTTTATGCTCAGGGGTATTGATGTCCCCATACCAGACCATGAATACAAGGTGTTGTTCCTCCAATTTGTGGGTAGCATCAATTTGGCATTACATTAGGCTATGTATAGGCATGTCAGTGTGGAAACTGCGTGTGGAATTAAAATGATTGGCCATTGGGAGGCACCTGCTATTGCAGCGTACAGAGTGAAAGTGTTCAGCGAAATGATTTCTCACCAGATGCAGGAAATTACCTCTACAGATTCATGAAAGACGTGCTGCTTCAGATGGAAGGACTTTTTAGGTCCCTGAATAATGGTAAAGGAGGAGATGCAAGTGTCACACTTCTTGCAGACATAGAGTAGGTACCGGGAGTGATTGATGGTAAGAGATGAGTGAGTCGTGGAAGGAGAAATCCCTATGGAAAGTGAAGATGGGAAGATATGCCTGGTGGTGGGATCCCATCAGCGGAAATTGCAGAAAATAATCAGTTTTATTCAGAGGCTGATGGGGTGATAGGACAAAGGGAACCCTGTCTTTGTTACATTTTCACAGTGCTAGAAATTAAGACCAAGTTACAATTGGTTGGCACTATAAATATCTTTTATTTTTAATCTGCATCTATCCTAATGCCCAGAGTTAACAATAAAATTAATGCTCCAGATTTTTTAAAAATTCCAAGCTGAATAATGTGTGGAAATATTTCCTTTGGATTCACTGAGTTGCAGTGGAATCTATTTAATTTCATCAACATAATTTAGCCTTTATGCAAGTACAGCTCAATAGACGAATACAAGCACTCCAAAATCCTTACCTAGGTCACCATTATTAACAAGGGATTAAACAGTGGACACAATTTGCTTGAGTGGATCAGGGAAAAAATGGCATTACCATTCAAACCTGATATTGCCCTCATCATAGCTCCCCGCAGGAACTGGATAACAATAAGTAAACAATGTAGACAAGATATTCTGATTTTCATATTAGATAGCTGAAAGAAAATAAGGACTAGTATTCAGTGGAGACTACTTAATTTTCAGTGTTTGAGGGTTTGTCTTTGGCTAAGAAAATAAGGACCAGTATTCAGTGGAGACTACTTAATTTTCAATGTTTGAGGGTTTGTCTTTGGCTATCTTGTAACTCAGTACTGCGTTATGATGGGCAGTGAATTTGTCATTTAATGAATGCAGCCATTATGAAAATCTAGTAATTATCCAAAAACTAACAGCAATTTAATCAGAATGTAGAAAACCAAATCAGCATGAATCCTAATGCACTAAAGCATTATTTTTAAAAATAATCTAACATTAAGAAGTTGACCAAAAACACCTGAAAATGCTAGGCAGCATTTGTAGAAAGTTTTAACGGGTCAGTAACACATCATACCTGCTTCCTGTTTCCACCTCAGAAAATGGAAGGAGATAGATGATAAAAAGATTTACTTTAATTTGGCATTGTGTCCAGCGCAGACATCATGGATTGAAGGTTCTTTTCCTGCGCTGTATTGTTTTAAGTTCTAGGTCTCATTTCTCAGATGGATGTGCAAAAACCCTTTCATTTTATTTCAAAGAAAAGCAGAAGAGTTATTCCCAGTGTTTTTCAGAATATTTGACCCTGAGCCAGTATCACTAAAATTGTTTGCCCAGTTGCTATCACTTGGCAGTCTGTGGAAACTTGCTGGGTACAAATTAGTTGCCAGATTTCCTCCAATTGTAATGATAGAGATTACATAGCATGGGTCTTTATTCTCTTGTCTAGAGCAAAGGAAGCTGAGGGGTAATATTAAGTTTACAAAATCCTAAGTAGCATTTAAATGCTCCTTTTTTCCTGCAGGAAAGGCCAATCTAGAACTGGATGGCAGAGGTTTAAGGTGGAAGGAAAAAGATTTAGGAGGGACCAGAGAGGCAATCTTTCACTCACAGGATGGTCTCTATCTCGAATGAGATGCTGAAGAAAACTAGAAGCTGGCAATATTAACAACATTCAATACCATTTCTGAAATAAAAACAAAGCCCTTTTCCACAACTAGGGGTTTCTCACCTGAAACATTAGCTCAGATTCCCTCTTGGTGCTCGACCTGCTGAGTGCTTCCAGTAATTTTTGTGTTATTTCATATTTCAAGCATCCATATTTTTTTATTGACATGTATTACTTCTGAACTGAATGGAGTAGTTCCTGTTACAGGGAATATTCCATTTGTGAGAGAAAACTTTCATAGACCACTCATCCCAATTTTTCTGAATCTCCTGGAACATTTAATTTTATCATTATCTCCACCATTTAGCAAAGTATCAAGATTATGCTGAGGATCAATCATTTTAAAACTACATATAAGAAAATGGCCTTGGCATTGCAAGTCATTAACTTTTATATTCAGTAATTTACATTGCATTAAGCAATGGATGGATAACCAGAATAGTCATCTGCCTTGCTGAACCTGAGCAAAGAATTCAGCTCAACTGATGAAATCATAAATTAGACATAATGCCTGCTCTGGTATTATATTTGATAGAGAATTTTCACACAGTGTTTCAGAAAATTAGTGCCAATACAACAATAAACCCGTGACAATAGTAAAGATGGTGACTTTAATCAACTTCACAAAGAAGTGCATATTGTGACATTTAATCTGACAGCCAGTTCCCTGAGGGTCAATAACTAAATTACATATTTTACATTACGTTTAAGGTGACACGGAAAGAATAAGGACTGGGGTGAGGTGCATCATTTTAGTATGGGCTTGTAGTAATCTAGAATGCATTTCTTGATAATAAATGGCAAAGTTGTTCACATTGTGAAAAATTTAAATGGCAAAGTTATTGATGAATACTTGAAAAGAGGACATTTTGTAGTTTGGAAACAGGCATAGGCGGAATAGTCTCCTCTGCATGGCACCAAGGAGCGCCAGGTTTGCATCACAGAACATGATTAATTGGAGGGTAGAACATCATCTATCACTTACCCCCTCCGTTTTGGTAGCAGATATATGGGAATCGCCACACATTGCCGAGATCAACCGCATAACCTATGACAGAGAGCAAAAAATCTCCTTTTTTCCTCCAATTTTCTCGACCGCCTGGAACCAATTTATTCAGCTCCTGCAGTCCATTGGTGTCCGAAGTGACAGGATGAGCGCCGTCAGCTCCGTCAGTGTTGCCATTGGATGCAATTGGGCTTTGGACAACAGAGTAACTATTGGATACGTGGCCAGTTTCCCCCTTTTCCCGCACATTGGAGGGCGCCTTGCTGTCTTTCTCGAGGACATTGTGGCTCAATCTAGGGCTCTGGATTAAAACTCCGTTTTCTTTATAATCCTCCTCTTCCTCCTGAGTTTCCGGCGTCAACTTCTCAGAGTTGAGGGGTGACACCTCATTGTTCAAGGGGTGGATCATTTCCATTCCGCCGGTCTATGGGATTGTTTTGGTGTCCATTGGAGGCAAGAGTATTATGTGGCACCTGATCCGCTCGAGTGAAGCCTCTTGGTCAATACCGACTGAAAGTTCTTGCAAGCTGGACAATTTCCGTGCACCACTGCAGATTACACACAGAGAGACAAACGTAATTAGAGCAAGGATATAGGAGTAAACAAGACCATGCCACCGCGATAGGACAAGGAAATGTTGAACATCATGTGCAGATGATAGAAGAACTTCCGCCTAATTTTATTTATCTTATTGACTTCAAGGGCTTGGAAACATTTCTTTAGGAAAAGAACTAGCGATGGAACAGAATTTACTTTATTTGAAATAAAATTCAGTCAGTCCAATTCACACCTTTAATTCTGCGAGAAAATCGTAACCGATTAGTTCAAGTCAGTGTTTGTCTACACTAAATTCATTTCTTAGAAGCAATCTGAAAGTGCCCCTCCTCGGAACCCGTCCAAACGGTCAACCTTACTTAGATCAGATATTGTTATTAAGCGTTGTATCAGATAGATAAATCCCCGGGTTACATCAACACTAACAGTTCAAACGCTTAAAGAGTTTTTTTATTTAAAAAAAAAACAGCAAAAATGGCTTATCCTTGTACCCAGAAGAATCTATTAACATTTCCAAATCTTCTAACTTGCATAACTATTTCCCTTAAAATGATAGGGTGCTATAAATCCTCCACGGGAGAAAGTGACTCAAAGTGATGTTAGCAGAAGATTGCATAATCGATACTGACTGTGCAAGTCTTGATATTTATTCCAAATCCACACGAAAACGCGATAAAGAGTAGAGTATAACTTTAAAAGACGGTATATTACCTTATCTGGGACGACTGATTTATTTAAAAAATTGTACATGTACAAAGTAGAGATCTCCTCAAAGTTGACAGTTTCCCGAAGTAATAGCTTTATACGGAAACAACTATACACTGTCTTTTTTTTTTGGTGAACATCAGCGAAAGCAAAGTATTTGTGAAAGAAAAACAAGAATATTCATTTAGGTGAACTGCAAAAGAGTTTAAATTCCTTGGGTTAGATGTGGATTTAGAAATACAGTTTATTTAAACATTCTCCTCTTTAATCTCCAAATGTATTAAAGATATGTCATACGTTATAAAATGACTCGAGCACTCTTACTGCCGTGATCTTGTAAACGTGTTATTTTGAAAAAAAACACGGAGTTGCGAGTTGTTCAAGGGAAAAACGGATTTATTTGCTGAAATGAATAATTGTGCCTCATCTAATCTCTTAACAATTTTCACATCTATGGGAGACAGAGTGAAATCAGTATGCCTTAAACCAAATACACGGGACTCTCGAAAGGTACATTGCATATTAACTGGAAGTGGGACGAGAAATCCAAACGATAAACTCACAGCACTGAAGACTGATAGACAAGGGGGCATTTAACATTGGGGCTCCCACTTTGACGGCGAATCTTAACAAATGAAATGTTCTTGTAACTGATTCCAAAACTGTAACAGGTGCTCCCAAGCAATTTCCTGCATTTTTAAAAAGAATTGCTCATTTGCGAATGAAACACGCCAAACAAAAATGTTAGCGACACCTCAGACCCTTCGTTCGGTTTCTAAAACAGTATTTTTTTACTCGATCATCGGAACTACTTTCTCAACTCGTATCATCGACCCTGCAGGCTACATTTTTCCAATTACTTTTATAAGAATCTGAAATAGTGCTTTTATCTGCCATGGCTCTCACGATCTTGAAATGTTTGTAATTAATTATGGTGGTCCTTTATTTGATGCATGTTATTAACTCTTATCTTGCAAATTTGCATGTAAAAAAGGTAAGCAATTCCTTCTGGAAGTCATGTGAAAATAAGATGAAAACACAATTAGCTATCAAAATATCATTCATTACATCTGCAGTGAAGCTCGTAAACCTGTCTTCTATCAGCACATTGACAATCCTAAAAGACTCACCAGACACATCAAAAGAACGGTTAAATGTTGCTATTTATCCCTTCCAAAGCAGGTAGCGAAGGCTGTTTACAGCAACCATCAAAACTGAAAACATCACCTCTCACTGGTGACCGAGTTCGAGGTTTACTCCTGGAGTTGCACCATTCGCAACCAGAGTTCCGTCGGTGAACACCACCTCCCAGGAAATGTGGGCCGTCCAGCCTATTTCGGAGCTTTTGTACAGCAGCTCTCTCACATGGTTTGATTTTCAGATAATCTGGCTGCCAAAGAGCTCTTTGCCGCGTTATTCGCGTCATATAAACTGTGCCAAAGTTTATGTTTTACACCCAATATTCTACATTTCGGCACAGGCGGACGGTCGATAATTTTTCCCTCCCTTCTTTCAATGAGATAAATATTAAAACATAAATAAAGGGTTGCTTTGAGGAAGTTTGTACATATTCCTCATTTGAACGGTGGCTGTGAAAAACTTCAGGATGATGGTTTTTAAAGGTAGGAAAGAGGATTTCTTTTGTACGGCAGCATTCAAGAGTCGAAGAGAAAATGAAACGCTGGGTTATCAGAGGTTCCTGCAGGAGACACCGTAATGAGAACGCAAGATGTAATTAAAAAGCTAAAATACAGAATCTACATATCTGATATAACGCAAAGTAAAAATGCTGCAAACTTGTTCAGAAATCACACCACCTGTCAATCAAAGTTGGACTTCAGCCACCCTTTAGTACACACTTTGCCATTGGCTAATTTAAATCACACAGGGTCCTTATTGGCTAAAAGCACAGATCGAGTAATGTATATAAGACCAACGCACAGCACATTCTTTCTCGCTGCCTCATGGACTTCACTCCAGGTCACTACTGTGGACATCGCTGGAAGTGTCATGGGTAACCGGGTGTATGCAAGACTGTGTCGTGTGAGCGTGTCGAATATATAGGTTCACTCTTGTCGGAGTCCCACCTGGGTCCGAGGCGAATATCTATATCGTTGCTCAAGGGAAATAGTAATTGAATACCATTTAACGTTCTCCCAGGTTTGTCTCTGAGGTGTTAAAGTTATGATTTGTATTACGTGTGTCCCGACTCATCTCTCTGTGAACCCACCGAACCTGATACTCTTCCCAACAATGTAATGAAGATCTCCTCGAAAACCTTAAGCATGTGGGTCAGCACAGGTTCTCAGACGGGTACTCCGTCCGAACCAGATTTCTTCTCCTGAAGGCAGCGCATGTCATTGGGGTGCACGGGATTAAGTACAAACTTGGCCCTTTACAACAAAAAAATATTTTCAGGACGTTGAAATCTCTGGCAAAGCCAGCTTTATTGTTCATCCCAAATTATTCTTGGGAAGTTGGTAGTCTGTTTTGTCCCCCGATGCTACTACATTAGGAACTGCAGGAATTCAATTGAATATTGTCACGTGTACCAAGAAACAGTGAAAAGCTTTGTTTTGTGTGTTATCCAACTAAATTATTCTCTACACAGTACAATAAAAATAGTGTAACTACCTGTATTTGTTTTATTGTATTACACAAAAGTACATTTAAACAATACAAGGCATCATCTTATTTTCACAGGCTATCTATTCAACAACCTGAAAACTGAGGAAATTTAATGAATCATAAAGTGTGTGTTTTCAAACTTGCACATTTTATGCCCAAGTGGAGGGAGAAAAGAATATGACCAGATGGAATGGGTCCTTTAATGTGCTGGCTGCTTTCCAGAGGTAGCAGGCACTGAAAAGAGTCATTTGCGGGGTGGTTGCAGTGGTGGTGAAGTAACACCAACATATTTCCAAGTCAACGAGGAGTTGTAGTCAGAGAAAAACTTGGAGATTTGGGTGCTCCAATTCATCAACTGCCATTGTTCTTAGAGAGTGTCAGATGCTGCCAAATTTCCTAAAGTGCAGGTGTAAACTGCACAAGCACAGCCAACGCTGGATGAGTATGCTTTGATGATAAAGGAGGCAAGAGCCAATGTGTCCATTCCCTGATCTTCTCCATTACCACAGCATTGAGGTGGCTGGATCAGAGTGAATAATAGTAATCTAAATAGTAATCTAAATGAATGACAAGTGGTTTTGCACCAGACCATACAAGCTTAATAGATTTAGTTTAGAGCACTTGCATGACATTACATGCAACCCTGACATTCTTTTTCCGGTGGGCAAGGCAGAATTATCACTTATTGATAGTGAAAAAAACTGTACTCAACATATAAATATAAACAATAAAGGAATGTAAACAATGTGCAATACATAGAAAAAAAAATCAATGAAGTGAAAAAGTAAACAAGTCAGACTGAGTTTGTTAAGGAGTCTGATGGTGGAGGGGTTGCAGCTGTTCCTGAACTTGGTGGTGCAAGTCTTGTGGCACCATGCACCTTTCCTGATGGCAACAGTGAGAATAGTGTATGCTGGCTAATGTGGATCCTTGATGATTGCTGCTGCTCTCTGACAGCAGCATTCCCTGTAGATGCTCTCGACGGTGGGGGTGTTTAACAAACAGAAACTACTCAATTATCCTTTCTGAATCCATTATTGTTAACTTGATTTTCAGTGTTGCGATGAAACAAAACAGCAAGTTCCTTGGAAATGGCACATCTTATCCAGTCACTGTGTGGGAGATTTTGGCATCATCAACTCCACCAATGAAACAGCACAAGAAGCCTATTGCTGTTAAGGCAATTCTTTCGAAGGCTCCTAACGCTGCAACTCTCACAAATACATTAATTAAAACATTTGACATTTACAGATATTTTCTACATTCAAAAGTCCACAATCAGTGAAGATTGGTAAGAACTCCAAAATCTTCATCAGTACCAGAGCACCACAGGACTGTGTTTTTAGCCCCCATTCTATTCATTTTACATCTACAACTATGCAGGTCGGTATAACAATAACACCATCTACAAATTTGCTGACGATACCACAGTAGTGGGTTGTATAAAGGAAGGGGATGAGTCAGCGTACAGGAGGGAGATTGAAAACTTGGCTGAATGGTGCACCAATAACAACCTTCACCTCAAAGTCACCAAAACTAAGGAGCTGATTGTTGACTTCAGGAAAGGTAAGCCAGAGGTATACAATCCAGTGATCATTGGGGGATCAGAGGTGGAGAGGGTGAGCAAATTTAGGTTCTTGGGAGTCACCATCTCATTGGAACTTCCCCAGACATAACACACCAATGGCAATAGTGAAGAAAATATGTCAGTGCCTCTACTTCCTCAGCAGTTTACAGATGTTTGGTATGACACCAGAAACCCTGGAAAATTTCAACAGATCTGTGGTGGAAAGTGTGCTGACCAGCTGCGTCAAGGTCTGGTATGGGAATACCAAAACCCCTGAGCATAAAGCCCTCCAAAAGGTAGTGGTCACAGCCCAGGACATCACAGGCAAAATCCACCCCACTATTGAGTACATCTTCTGGGAATGTTGCAGACAGAGGGCAGCAGCAATCATCAAAGACCCACACTACTCAGCACACACTCTGTTCTCACTGCTGCCATCAGGAAAGAGGTATAGGTGCCACAAGACTTGCTCCACCAGGTTAACAGCTGCTACCCCTCTACCATCAGAATCATCAACAAAGTCAATCAGAGACTCATTTAAGGACTCTTACTTGTGCACTTTATTGATTTTTTTTGCTCTCTTTGTATTGCACATTTGTTACCTGCTAATGGTCATTTTATTATGTTTATGCAGTGTACAGTTTACTTTTTGCACTACCAATCAGTTGTAATTCTGCCATACCTGCAGGAAAAGAAATCTCAGGGTTGTATGTGATGTCATGCATGTACTCGGACAATAAATCTAAAAATCTAGTTATTTTCCAATGGGCTCCTAATATCCAATCTGGCAGAGATTCAGTGACCAGGTTGCAACTACTTGGCTGCTAGGAACTTGCAGAATGTTCTCCCAGGAGTTCAATAACTAGCATGCAGCAAGAAAGCAGAGTTCAGTTAGTAGGTTTTTCTTTTCTATGCTCATGAAGGGTAGAGGATATCTTGATAACAGAGTTAATTGCAGCACATTTTGGGATGGAATTGCTGGCAATTTTCAACAGGTTAGAGTACATAATAGATTGTTATTGCTTGACAAATGCTTGATACAGATGTTATTTTCCACTCATCAGCACTTGCCATTTTTTGCTGTCCAAGTTTTGTTGCATATACAAACTGCTTAATTATTTAGAAAACTGTATACAAATGTAAACACGATGCAATCATTTGCAGACAGCCCTACTTCCGATCTGCTAAGAATAAGGTTATGGAAAAGTAAATTTACTTGAGATGACAAACAGGCACAACCATTTCACTCTGTACCAAGAATGGCTTCAACTGTGAGAATATGTCCTTCACTTCCCATTGACAGAAGTATTCCAAGGCTATTCTAACTGTTATTCATACAACTCTGATTCAGCTCACTTGTCCTTAAGTGAACCAACAAAGTTTTTTTTGTTACCATCAAGATAGTGGCGGTGACATAATTTCTTAACAAATGATGCTTTACACACTCTTATGAAGAGGTAAAGTATTCATCTCTCCAATGACAACAAAAAATGTGAAAATGTGTTTCAAATTTCCTGAGATTTTCATGATCAAAGTGAACTTTTGTAGATTTGCAGCTGATACTGCGTGGATCCATCCTCAAGGTAGATTCAACATGGTTTAACTGATCTTTTAAAATGCAAGCCTCCTTTACATACATGATCTGAGGCCAATTGGCAAGAATATGCAAGGGTGCTGATCCAGAATACGTCATAGATGGGATCAATCATAATGTCATCGATGGGATGAACTTACAATAGTACACAGCTAATAGTATATATATCCAACTGAATATGCCAATTATTATATAACTGCTTTTTTTTCAAGACATACAACATGGTAACAGACCTTTCCAGCCCATGAGCCAATGCCGTCCAATTAATCTACAGTCCTTGTGCATTTTGAAAGATGGGATGAAACCGGAGCATCCAGAGTACAGACAAACTTTTTATAGACGGTACCGGATTCAAACTAGCGCTGTGCTAACCACTACGTTTAACTGTACCACCCCTGTTCATTACAGTTCTGTCCAAAGTCAAGATCAAATGAATGTTGTAGCAGGTGATGTAAGCACAGAATTAATGCCATAAACAATTTTGCATTCAATTCTGTAGTTCTTACTGTGCCAGACAAGCAGTGTTATCGGATGAAATTAATGGCCAGAAATCCCTCATACACAATAATAAGCAATAGCCTTCAAAGCAGGACAATAAAGTTATGTCTCTTTTTCAGATTGTCAATTCATCCAATCACCTCTGTCACTGGAATTATGTTATGGGGTGTTAGCCATGGCTCAGTCAATAGGTTGTGGCTTTAATTTCAGCTCCAGAGATTTGTGAACAAAGTTTTACTTTATGGTCCATTACAGTTTATTTATTTGCAAGGTCTGGACATTGCCAGAAAGTTGGCATCTATCTTCCATCCCCCAACTGTCCAAGAATTGAGGAGGGCTATTAAGAATCAACTGTATTGGAAGATGTGAAATCTTAAAAACAAGTGCAGTTAAAGGATAGTAAATTTCATTTTCTTAAGAACATTAATAATCCAAATGGCCTTCTACAAAAATATGATAGTTTCACTCCATCACTGAGATGTTTTTTTAAATAAAAAGCCCCACTTATTTACAATAATTGCATGAATTTTATATTCCCTAGTTCCTATTCCTCCCAGTTTCTTGATCAGTGGTTTTGATCTCTAGTTGCTAATCCACTAATTTAGCACTATACTACCATACCTTTGGATCAAATTCTTATCCCAGGTGGATGTAACTATTTCTATAGACTTGTCCAAAAAGATCAAAGCAAACTAATGTCTTGGCCCATATTTACTCCTAAAACCACATTAAAAATAAAAATGGAAGTACCGTGAAGGCTGCAAGTATTCAGCTGGTCAGGCAGCAACATTTCGGTTCATTCAGTTACCATAAGATGAACGCTGGTAGCATTTTTATCATAATTCCTTTCAGTTTAATGATCTTTCATCAGAATGAGACCATTTAAAAAAGAAACAGCACATTAGATTGGAATGGAGGAGAATTAAATGGCAAAAGGAACAATGATGCACCAAAAGGACAGGAGAAATTGTAATTGCTTAACTCCTTGGTCCAGATTGTCTAACCAATGGACCAACAGTTTCAGGAATACCCACTTCTACTTGGAATAAGGCCAGATTGGCAGTTACTTGTTAATCAAGGAAATGACTACCTTCTAAATACCAGCTTCCCAACAAAGCCATGATACCATTTCAAGGCAGAATGTCAGCACCTTTAAGTGGGCAGCCTACCATAAGGTGATCCAGCTCCAACACCAATACATCTATCAATTAGGCAGAGATGTTTTGAGCAAATAATTAAATTGAGACATAAATTGGCCTTAACTTTTTCTTTATATCATCCTTTCCCTTCAACCCAAAAAAGGACACAGCCAAGATTTTTATCTCAGTCACCTGAAAACCAGAATAAGTGGCATCAGATATACAAGTGAAGCCTTGTCACTTGATTCCTCCAAAAGCACCGATGGTGCAAGGTGTGCTATGGAAGTAGGCCTGCAATACTTGCTTGGGAGTTTGGCAGACTTCTTGTTCTACAGCAAATGGTGCTTGTTCTGGCTGCAAATCACTTGGTAAATCCAGGGAAAGTATGCATTTAAATGATCTAGCCTAATGGGAAGCATTCTGTGCATTATGCCCTACTCCAACCAAACTGCAGACCACAACACTTCTTTTAACCACTGCAGTTAATCCTAGCTCATCAGATTGATAATTCACAATGCAATTCCAAATAAAACTGAAGGTTGCACTGACTATAGGTAAATCGACATATTATTACATCATCCAAATTAGCCCAGTATCCTGAGATATCTGTCATTTGGTACTTGACTGCAATATTGAAAAAAATACAATAACCATTATTACTTTTTAACTTTATACATATTCTAAACTTGATGATCATCTGCAGAAGAAGAAAAAAAAATTCAAGTTTTCCTCCAGTGGCTTGTAACACTATTCAAATTCAACAATTTGGTGCTACTCTGTAACCCCTTGCCATACAGCCAATATCCTCCATTTGTTTTGATATTGTGGTACCCAGTTTTCTGTATTGAGTATCAAGTATGAGTAATTTGATTCTTAAACAAACCTGAGCACTCTTTCAATTAGCTGGTTGGGCTCTAATAGATCAGGTGGATGGTTTATTATGAAAGACATTGTATTCTTATCTTTTAACCATCAATAAGCCTTTGAAATATATAGACTAAATGCTTTAATATGAATTTCTGAACTATATTTATCTCTTACAACTAACTCAAGCTCAAGATTATGATCCTATTTAAATAATTTTAAAAAGAAAATAAATGACATTTTATTCTATTTATGGTAATTTTCTAGGCCAAAGAAATCCAAACTAAAAGCAGTTAATTGATAACTGGCTAATATTTCTTTCTGTTAACTTTATTTATGCAACAAGTGTTGGGGTGAAAATGGATAGAGTGAATCATTGAACAATTAAGATTTTTTTTTAATTGTACTCTTTCCTGGGATCTGAGCATTATTTATTGACCATTCTTAAGAGCCCTCGAGAAATGTTGGTACCTTCTTGCATTGCTGTAATTTTTCTGAGCAGAGACTCTCACAGAGCTGAGGGAGTTCCAAAATTCAATCCAGCATCAATGAAGGAACAGAGATACATTTCCAAGTAAAAATGGCATTTGTTTTAGAGGGGAATGCCATATGAGTAAGTAGATGCCACTGTTCTAAATGTTCTGGAATAATGTGGCTAAAGTTATAACTAGTTCTGAACTGCAAGTCTTCAATACTATTGCTAGGATGATATCTGGCTCCTTACTTTACTGTACCCAGCACTCTTGACTATTTCTTGATGTCACATGGAGTAAAGCAAATTAGCTTCTGTAATGGTAAAGATCTCAGTACCAAAATCAAGATGATTCACTTACACATTTGAAAGATTAATCCTACACCATTCATACTCTCTTCTCTTTCTCCCATTTGCAGATCAGAGTTTGAAAACCTAAACCATCAGATTCAAGGACAATTTTTAAAATTTTAAATTTAGCCATACAGGACAGTAACAGGGTACTTCAGCCCACGAGCCAGTGTCGCCCAATTTACACCCAATTAGCCTATAACCCTCAGTAGTAAATCACAAGTAAAAACAAAATGCTGGAGAAACTCAGCAGGTCAGTGTCCTTAATGTAGCAAAGGTAAAGATACATTACTGACATTTCAGACTTGAGCCCTTCATCAAAGTATAAGGTATACTTTGATGAAGGGCTTGATTACAGTACTCACATCTGTGAAGTCCAAACACTCACTCCTGTCGTCCATGTTTTCTTCTGCTTAGCTGTATGCCTGCTGCACAAGGAACCCTGCCTTTCCCACTAATGTGTGCTGCCATGATAGTGCTCTCTGGTCTTTGCACTTAAACCACACAGAAATCTCCCAGCTGGGGAGTATGATGCAGCCAAACAAACAAGAGGACAGTTTCCATCTCATCTATTGAGAAATGAGAGAAATCATCTGCCTATGATCCAGGCAGTTTGGTCATTAAATGGAGAGGATGCTGGTTACCCCTAGCAAAGTTCATTGTGCTCTTCAGGTGCAACTTTAGTGCTAAATCTCAGCACTCAGTAACTGTAGCACTCTCTCATGTCTAGTCAACTACAGCCTTCATAGGTAGCCCATTCACCTCACCCTCATGGTACACCTCACCCTCGTGGTTCACCTCATGCAGAACCCTTCCTAACACACTCACAACCCAAGCACCAAACAAGGTACTGGTGTCAGAGCATTTGCTGAGTCTTTTAACCAGAGGCAAATAAACAATGGAACAGCACAGGTAGCATTAGCTAGACACAGCTGTCATTATAAGTAGCAGGAAAATCAATTTAGTGTACTGGTTGCATTGTATTGAATGAGCATATTATTCATTCTTTATCAGAAGCTATCAAATTTATCCTTTACCAAAAAATAAATGAGCTAAAAGTAATATTAGAGAATAACAAGCTATAAATTTGTCAAACACATGCACCAAACCCGTGTCAATATTGTGCAGCATTGAATCTAGCACACAAACAGATTATGATCGTGGATCTAGTTTATTTATCTTTCCATATACAGTGAGCACATAATGCTTTCCAGAAGTATGCCTTGCAAGTACTAACAATTTCCAGATCTTCCAAATTTAAGGTAAATGTTGTTTTCCATCAATTTTGGTCAGCTTGAAAATTTAATTCAGCAATTCTAAATTTAATTCCTTAATTATCTAAAAATGTCCTTTTTGTTTAACATTGTTTGAGAGGAATAATTTCCAGTCATTTATTGTAAACACATTACATTTCAGAAAATATTTGTAAAGAATATTCAAATATTAATATTACACAGGTTCAGTGTTTTTTTTGAGTCATGCATCTTTAGAGAGTGCATTTGAAAAGGTGACCATTCATCATTTTACTTGACACCAAGATTTAAAAAAAATTTAAATTCACCAACAGAAGCCAACAATAAAAGCTTGTTTGTTCAAAGGTCTTCCGGATCCAACACAAAAGACCATTGTATGAGTCCTTATGAAACTTTGATACTTTCGTCAAGATCTTAGTTGGTATATTTTCTACCATACCACATGAAAGCTGATCTAGTTCTTTTTTAGTGTACATGTGCATTGGGGGAAAAAAATTTAAAAATCTTAAGGCTGTAATCTATCACTTGATCAAACTATCAAATCTGGTAGTGAAGAAGTCTTCACATTGCAGCAGATAAACAATTTTTGCTTTCAATTTTCTCCATATGAAATCATTGAGATAGATAAACCAACCGCCAGATGGCTATGAGCATAATGCCTGACCATTAAGTAGTCAAAAACATTCTTGAGATACCTTTTTGTGCATGTCAAACATCAATTTTCAACTTCATGTGAACAAAGATGTAGCCCTTGACTGCATCTTGAAATGTTCTCAAAATTAAACACCAGTATCCTATTTGATCAGAGGTGAAAAATGTATTTAATG
Source organism: Narcine bancroftii (assembly GCF_036971445.1). Classification (NCBI taxonomy): domain Eukaryota; kingdom Metazoa; phylum Chordata; class Chondrichthyes; order Torpediniformes; family Narcinidae; genus Narcine; species Narcine bancroftii. The sequence goes on from NC_091482.1 coordinate 13,921,376, forward strand.
TGATATTCTTACCACAGTAGAAATAGCACTCTGTTTATCCTTTCAGTATTATTTCTGTAATGTTATGGTTTCATATCTGTTTGGAATTATAGTATGTCGATGAATCCATATTTTCATCTCTGAATAGCATAATTTTGCTTCAGTTATTGCAGATCCAATGGAAAAACAAGAGGGAGAATAGACCGATTCTTGACACTGTAGCATTTCCAGTATTTTGTTCAAGCAGAGTTTATTAATTACAGCTCCTATACCTGCAAACTCTATCACCTAAATAACAGATGCTGTAAGCACAAAGGGCTACCATCACCAGGTTTCTCACTGAGTCACACACAACCCATATTTGGAAATATAATGCTCTAGTTTTATAGATGCTGGGTTAAACCTCTAGGAACTCCCTAACAGTTTTGTATAGAAGTTTACATTGCCAATAAAGTGATTCAACTACACCATCTCTCGAACAGTGGCAAAAGGAAATAAATCATGGCCTTGCTGGTTGTATCCATATTTGTATTTGAGATAAAGACTTGTCATCCAGTTTTGCAGCCACAATTAATATATTAAAGGAAATAAATAAAGCATCAAGTAAATCATTTTTATATTAAACAAGAAAATAGATGACTGAAGGATGACCTAATAAGGGCTGCAAATATTGCAAAATACTGTCTAATTTCTTTGCTGCAAACACATTTGGCAAGTAACTTCCACTCCACGTT